>NC_056735.1:41213770-41306270 GCF_019279795.1 Protopterus annectens
AAGACTTACCACTTGTCTGTCGCAGTAAACACTCAGAATGACTGACGTGATGGGAGAGCAAAGGAAGGCGTGTCCAACAAAGCATACCCCATTAAAAATAATCAAATGTGCTTTTATTGTTTTACAAACAATACATCCTGATCTTGAAAAATACTCTGAAAATCTTTCTGGCTTCTCTAATGAAATATACGATGTCGCTGTGTAATTGAGAATGTTCTCTAACATAGAATGTCCTTCCACTCCACATGCAAGTACTTCCTTCTTTGTTTTTTGTTGTCCCCAATGTTATCTGTTTTTTTCTATCTCAGAGATCTGATGTCATCATTGTCCCTTATTATGTACCATCAGCTTCAATCCTCAAATCCCTACCATTTTTATCTTCAAGGAGAAATTCCCTTTGCATATGTTTTATATTATTTTTATTTATTTGTTGGTTAAACAGATAAAAAATGTCTTTCTTGGAATCTTTTCTGTAACAGTGTAAATGCAATACATATGGACAGTTTAGCATAGACAACCAACTATAATGTTTTTGGGAGGCAAGACAAAACAAGAAAATATGGAAGGAAGCCATATAGACATGAGGTGAGCATACAAACTGCATGCAAATAATGACAAGACATGAGGATTGAACCTTAGACCCATGAAGCAGCAAATCTCAGTACGGAGGTTAAACTGTATGGCTCTATTTCTGCTTCCATTATTCCTCATCTCTGATACTGATCAATAACAATGTCCTTTACACATGTTCTCAAGATCATCTTCTTAAGCAAGTCGAAGAGGTCTGACAGTTACATTTCCCTCTAACATGTCCTCTTACATGCACAGTTCTTAAACAAATACAATTGAGAATATATAGTAACCTAATTCCCAAATTCAGCGTTGTTTAATTTGATCATATGCTTTAAATCAACATAAAGTTTCTCAACTTCTGATTCAGCAAAACCAACATGTTGAGTCCAAAGAAAGTTGAAAATCATGGCAGAAAAATAAATAAATAAACTGCTAGAGCTATAAAAGCATTTTAACAGAGTTCAAGCCCCAACCCCTTACATAGCTGAGCATTTCTATATAATAAATCAGCAGGTGCTGAACTTTAATCTCACCCCCATATTTCAGCACTCTCCTACTTTATATTAATAGAATGTTTCATAGATTGAGACTCAACGTATTTGTATCAAAGAGTCAAGAGAAAAGGAATTATTTATCTATTAAAGCCATGATTCCAATCTAACTTAACTCCTTCACTCAGGATGAATTAGCATGTTGACTCAATCTGATTCAGTCAATTTAAGCAACCTAAATCAATAGGAAGAGCTCTTCACTTTTTCAAGCATCAGTCCAGTGAGGAACTCATTGAGTGACGTCACTGCCTAAACCAATAGGAAGAGCTCCTCACTGTTTCAAGCATCAGTCCAGCGAGGAGCTCATTGAGCTACGTCACTGCCTAAACCAATAAGAAGAGCTCTTCACTGTTTCAAGCATCACTTCAGTGAGGAACTCATTGAGCGATGTCACTGCCTAAAACAATAGGAAGAGCTCCTCACTGTTTCAAGCATCAGTCCAGAGAAGAGCTCATTGAGTGACATCACTGCCTAAACCAATAGGAAGTGCTCCTTACTGTTTCAAGCATCACTCCAGTGAGGAACTCATTGAGTGATGTCACTGCCTAAACCAATAGGAAGAGCTCTTCACTGTTTCAAGCATCACTCCAGTGAGAAACTCATTGAGCGACATCATTGCCTAAAACAATAGGAAGAGCTCCTCACTGTTTCAAGCATCAGTCCAGTGAGGAGCTCATTGAGTGATGTCACTGCCTAAACCAATAGGAAGAGCTCCTTACTGTTTCAAGCATCACTCCAGTGAGGAACTCATTGAGTGACGTCACTGCCTAAACCAATAGGAAGAGCTCTTCACTGTTTCAAGCATCACTCCAGTGAGGAACTCATTGAGCGACATCACTGCCTAAAACAACAGGAAGAGCTCCTCACTGTTTCAAGCATCAGTCCAGTGAGGAGCCCATTGAGTGACGTCACTGCCTAAAACAATAGGAAGAGCTCGTCACTGTTTCAAGCATCAGTCCAGTGAGGAGCTCATTGAGCGATGTCACTGCCTAAACCAATAGGAAGAGCTTCTCACTATTTCAAGCATCAGTCCAGTTTGGAGCTCATTGAGGGACATCACTGCCTAAAACAATAGGAAGAGCTCCTCACTGTTTCAAGCATCAGTCCAGTGAGGCACTCAGTGAGCGACGTCACTGATCTCCTCAAGGTCACTGTTGACTAGTATTGTAAATGTAATGCCAGGATAATTATTGGCAGGTTTATTGGTTTCATATCCAGCTTGCTTTGTACTTAAAAGAGCTATACCATGTACTCTGGCCTGGGCTGCTGGACACCAGCCAGCCAGTAACTTATTGACCAGAGCTGCTGGTTACACAGACTGACCAATAGGGATATGTAGACTACTCACACCATTAGCAAGGGTCCTTGGCAGAGATCTGGTCTTCACCCCACTTAGCACCAGGAAATACCAATGCCTCTTTTGAGAAATATTAGTTGATGTGACCAAATTACCTAGAGCCAGATTTACACCATCATGTGGCTATCCCTGATGCAGCACAACGTCTGTAGTCCATCTTCTCTCTAGAGTATACTGTACAGTACAGCTAATGCCTACAGCTATTTGTCTAAACAACTCGTTCCTGAATAGACACCATCTAAAGTCTGTGCTGCTGGTGTTGGAACTCATGTTCATGTTGGATGCATTCTGTTGGCAAAATGCTCAGGTTGAGTTAGAACACAGTACTCTCCACCCTTGAGGGGAAATATCTAGCATGTTTGTGAAAGGTAGGAGATACTGCACACAGACACAAAGACAACATGCAACTCCCACACAGACAGTGAGCAGAGGTTAGGATTGAGCACCCGACCATGAGTCTGTGAGATGAAGGTCTTAACCATTTTGCCATTGTGTCCTTTTATTAAGTAGGTCACTTTTACTTAACTTCTATGTATTAGCAAGTTATGTTCTAATTAAACTATGCAAATCACTGATATCTTTAGATTAAATGATTATCCTTACTTAATTGCCTTGCACTAAATTGCATAGCATTTTATCCTGTAAAACTCCAAGCTTTGGTGCAAAAGGTTTGCAATGGGTGAAAACCTCCTTATGCCTCTTATGTGATTGCATTCTGTTATTGGGGTATAAATATTTCATGCACAGTAAGTCACTGGCCAAGATTTATTTGAAAAATTATTTGGGGTTGTAGATTGTGGGACATTTCCATGCAGGGGCAATTGGATAGGGACACATGGCTGAATTGTAATTCAGCTGCAGAGACACATGACTACTGCAGATTCACTTTGGACATAAAGAAGCATGCAGAGGCATGCCCATAGCTTAAATAACCAGCACCTATAGTGATCCCTGATATAAGGAAGACAAGTGTGCATTGTTGTAGAACCCAGCTGGTCCATACCCTACAAGCAAAATGATTAAATATTACTGCAGCTTCTTACCCCAGCTTTAAATATTACTGCGGCTTCTTACCCCAGCTTTAAATATTACTGTGGCTTCTTACCCCAGCTTTAAATATTACTGCGGCTTCTTACCCCAGCTTTAAATATTACTGCAGCTTCTTACCCCAGCTTTAAATATTACTGCGGCTTCTTACCCCAGCTTTAAATATTACTGCGGCTTCTTACCCCAGCTTTAAATATTACTGCGGCTTCTTACCCCAGCTTTAAATATTACTGCGGCTTCTTACCCCAGCTTTAAATATTACTGTGACTTCTTACCCCAGCTTTATACAACTGCTGCAGATACATCCCACATCTACAGTCCATAGAAGATAATTGTAAAAGATATTTGGATACAGACTCAAACAGTAATGCCATGGAATGATGCTGACAATAAGGCCACTACATACATTCTTCTATACTGTGTCCACTGTTCACAAATCAACATACCTCAAGGTATCACACTTTCACAGCTACTGCATCAGTATTTTCAGCATCCAGACATGTTGTACTTACAGGATTCACACAATATGCTACAAACTTGACATAGATAAACATTCCATACTGGACCCCACCAAATTAGTACAATAGCTATAACGTGACTTTTAAACAAACAGAAAAATCATAAGATTTAGAAATTAATTACCTGTAAACTGAGGGAGGAGCTAAACACTGGTATTTGTAAGAAGAAGAAAACATGCTAAAGTTTTCAAGAGAAAACTCATTAAAACAGCAATAGAACAGACTGATGTGTGAGAAAGGTAAATGTATTGCTTTATTTACCTTATATTGTTTCTGATATTATTTCTTGTTTGAGTGCAGTGTCTAGTTTTATTGCAGTGTGTTAAACCTTTAAAAGTTTTGATTAGGAAAGAATAAAGCTGTGCCTCTTGGTAAAAAATAAGATTTAGAAGTTAATTACCTGTGAAATGAGGGAGGAGATAGAGACCAGCATTTGTATTTAAAGGAAAAAGAAAACATTCCAAGGGTTTCAAGAGAAAACTCACTGAAACAGCCACTGCCATAGTATAGACTGCTGTGTGAGAATAGTGCCCCACCCAGGTACTCTTTTCCTGTTGTGTTCTAAAATCTAAGGGTTCTCTAGTTGTCACCCCCTTATTTCAACTTGATTACACAGTTGCCTCCCACTCTTGTTTCACAGGGACTTTTTAGTAAGCACAATAGTATATTTTTGTAGAGGTACTCCCCTTAAATTAATTTACCCTTCCATTGTATTCACTAAGCACATAAACCAGGCTGACAGACCTTAGTGTTTTCTCACTAAAGAATCTCAGATTTTAGCTACTCTGACATTCCAAAAGTCCTGTCCTTCCTCTCAGTGTCATACAGATTCCTGAGAGGTGATCTCTACTTATCTTCCTTGCTATGAATGGCCCAACTCTCTTTGAACTTCTTCATCTAAGTAGAACAAGCGGTAATGCAAGCACCTCTTCTAGAGATCTAAACCTTTACTACCATATGGCTTGACAGGTACCTAACCCAACATATTATCTCTTTCTGAAATTGATTGCCCTTAGCTGTCAAGCAAAGTGCTAACAACCTTTGAAACCAATTTAGATGGGCTGCAGATTGAAATGTTCATAGGTTCATAGGTTCATAGGTTTATACTAGGCTATCTGCCCTAAGGCATTTATAAGCCTAGCCCAAATTATTGTGGCTTACGCCACCCCTTATATGAAAAAATACTGTGCCCATTAGTTTGTTGTGCCTCTGTCCAGCAGTGACCCAGAGATGATTCCCGGGGTAAACCTACGATCTCCCATCCACAGGTCTAGATTTCTCTTGAACAGAGTCAGCGAGGTGCTCTGCCTCACATGGACCGGGATTTTATTCCACAGCATAGGGAGTCTCTGAGTGATAAATCTATCCCTCCAGCACGTCCTATTTATATTCGTGCTAAGGTTTAAGTCGCTTGCTCTAGTGGTTTTGGTGGATTTGGATTTTTGAGGTGGAGCATGTCCATTAATTCGGGTTGGACATGGCCTTGTATGTCAGGCACATGTCACCTCTGAGCAGACGGTATGCGACTGAATAGAGCTGGAGTTTCTTCAATCTGGCAGCATATGACAGATTTTGGAGTCCCTTTATCCTTTTGGTGAGGAACTTTTGGGGTCTCTCCAATTGCTGCAGATGTCGGGTGAGATACATCCCGAATGGGGCATTGTACTCGATCATTGGTCTGATAAGTGAAGAGTACAGGGGAACAATGACCTCACTAGATCTGGATGTGAATCCCTTCATGATCAGGTGGGCAATGTAGAAGGTCTTTCTAACCACTTTAGCAATGTGAGTGTCAAAAGAAAGGCCACTGTCAACCTGGGTCCCCAGGTCCCTGATAACCTCTTCTGTGCTTAGTGGATTGCCACCTATATGGTAGCTTGGGGTTGTTAGTTCTCAAAATGCTGAGGACCAACAAGCTGAAAAAAAAGACTTCAAAATCTAGGAACCGAGTAACTTTCAAAGATTCCTCTTCTCCTTTAATCTTTTTTTTTTTTTTTCCAGGGGGGCCAAGCCTCCCCCCCCAACTCTGCAATGTTGGGGGAACCCATACACCCCCTGAAACTTATATTTTCCAACTCTGAAATTGCCATATCGCAGAGAAAAGGGAATATTTTGAGAAATGGCAATCCCGTACTTGACATATATAAGTCTGTTTTTCGGCCATTCAGTCTCCATTTCGGGACTCGCCTTACAGGTTCTTGACATTTCAAATATTTACTGTTTAGATTACTAGGTGGATTATCACAAATTTTCACCAGGGATATGTGGAGAAACTCTACTTAAAGGGGGTTTATTCTTAGTTTCCCACAGTATTGAGTGATATGGCCCAACTTCTTGATGGTCTCCTTTATCTGTAAGCCGAACCTGTAACCTAATGAATCTGTCGCATCGATCCAAACTGAAGACAAGCTGACATCAGTATCAGTTTGGTTTTGTACATTTAACTCCTAGTATAGTTTTTAAAAGTGCAAGGTCTACACAATGTGTTCAGTTTTCTGAAGTGTGACTTCATATTAGGATAACATTTATGTATGAAATTACTTTTGGTCGATATGTGTCCGGTTTGTTCATCACCAATGTTTGTTTGGTATCAGTCATTTGGCTGTCTCCCTCTTTCAAGACTGAAGTGACACACATCACCATATCAAAAAAAAAATTGTTATATTGTATTTGATTGTTGTATTTATTTTATGCCACCTGCCCACAAAGACTGCATATTTTTAATTTACCTTTATACCACTGAAGTATTCAGACATTTATTTGGTTTAATTTTATTGATTTAACTTTTTTAAAAACACCTTTATTAAGCTACCACTTACATTAATGGAAAAGTAAACACACCATATTATCATTTTATTTCATTTATAACCTTTATACATTACATATGTGTATTAATTTTTTATAACAACTGTCATTCAGTCCATTACCTCACTCCTCCTCTTTAACATTATCCTATATATATTGTTCCCACAAATTCCATTTACTTCTATGTAATTTTCTCCTTCCCTTTTCTAAAGATACCGCCTCCAGTCCTTTTCTCTCGTTTACAATATCCAGTACTTGAAGCAGAGTTGGTTTAGATTTTGATTTCCATTTTCTAGTAATTCCTCTCTTTGGCAGCTGATGAACAATCCACAGCTGAGTGTAAGACACGAACTTTTTGTCACACATCCGGAATACATTAGTTTCTCTAGAGAATGTACTTTTATTATTATGATTATTATTATTATTATTAGAAGATAGTAAAAACTTTTAAAGGAACAGGTTGAATAGATTTTAGATATTTTTGTACCAGTGTGGATTTGTCAGCCCTTGTTAAAGGTATATGTTTTCTTCACCTTATTACTTTTCAGTAAAACGTGATAAGTCCAGTCCAGCATTTTTTGATCAATGCAGTGAATCATAGTTTATTAATCTACGGTAAAGAGTTTTTTCTTTTAAGTAAAAACAGATTGTTGTCTAGTCTCTTAAGTCAAGTCAATCAAAACAAAGGAGTACTAAAAGGTTAAGCCATTGTCAACATCTCTAGAAAAACTTCTACTAAGAATGATAAGCCAAGTTCATTCTTTTTGCTGGCTACCTTGGGATGTTCTCTGCTCAGTTACAGTACTTTGCTAACATACAGAATTGTTTTAATTTCCTTGTATTTGTGTACTGTAGCTTTTTCTACACTGATCAAACTGGGTGTCATCCAAGCTAAAAAGATTGTTAAAAATTTCACTGACACATAGCTATCCTTAGAATATGCTGGGAAGGGATGGAACCACCCTAAATGCTATTTTTAAGAACACAGTTTTTAATTTAACTTGTATCTCTCAGTACAGTTTGGGATTGACAGCCATTCTGTTTTACTTTTTTCTTTTGACATTTGCCACTAATTTAAATAGTAAATTATCTTTCTTCTTCTATCTTAGTGTGCCTGTGTTCTGGGTTTGACCCTTCATTTTCCATTAAGTCTCCCAATTCATTTAAAGTGTAATCGTCTCATTGTTTTTTACCCTGCATTACAGCAGTTATTCTAGCTCAGATACTGCCAGATTTTCACTGCCAAGTCAGTCTTTCATCTGCAGCAGTCTTATTTGATCTCTTATTCAAATTGTAACCTGTGCTTTGCATGGCCGTCTCTTCTAACTACTGGATTTTCTGTTTAAGTATTGTCCACATTCATCCATAAAGTCGGCATTCATCCATTCCCTCTCATTGCTTAATCAGGTGTTCAAATATTTTCATCTGACTCGCATAAAAGCGTAACAAATAGCCAGCCGACACAATGGCAACTGTTTCTTTCTTATATATATATATATATATATATATATATATATATATATATATATATTTTTTTTTTTTTTTTATTTCAGGCCTTTGAGAACTCCTGCTACAAGCTGAGTAACAAAATCACATTGCATACATTATGTAACAAAGTAATTTCATTATTAGCAAATGGGATATATAAAATTCAGTTTTACAACATTACTAGGGTTACATTTGCAAATAAATCACTTTGGAAAATATCTCGACTATTAAATAGAAAAGGAAGAAAACACATATTTACCAATAAAAGAGAACCAAAAAAAAAAAGTTGCATATTTTACACAATCTAGCATGCCAGTGATTTGAAACTTACACTATATAATTAGGCATAAAATCTTTACGATGTAACTCAAAACTATTTGTTATTCGAAGCACTATACATATAGTTCTCTAGTAGTAAACCTAATGTTGGCCATTCTTAAAAAAATTATTACTCTTCTGAAGCACACATAAATAGTATTAATTTCTTTATAACAAATAATATTTCAAATGTTTAAAAATCATTAATTGATGGGGAAGGAGTTTTTTTCCCTAATGTTTTGTTGTAACCTTTAGTCTATTGTCAAAATAGTTATAATTTATTTTGACCATTGCTAACACTTCTTGGAAGATGGTACTGAACAAAATATTTATGTATGGCTAGTTTAGAAGGCTATAATACTTGTTCAAAATCTTAGCATTTCAATATTTCTTTAAGGTTTCACATTCATAAAAATATATTTATAATTCACTTTTATTTTTTTCTTAGATCTCAACAAACAGAATTGTCCTTCTTAAACATTTTACTTCTTCTATCTGGAGTACAAGATGTTCCATGTATGCAATTCCATATGCATGTCTTTTAGAAAAAGTGATTAATGTATTTCCTACTGGAGATTTATAGGTTCATAGGTAGGTACTAGGCTATCTGCCTGAGGGCATTTATAAGCCTCTTCAGAGTGTGTCGGCTTTCGCTGCCCCATTGATTAATTAACTGAGCCTCTGTCAAGCACAGTCAATGAAGTGATCCCAGAGGTGTACTTTCTGTTACCCATCCACTCGTCAAGGCTTCTCTTGAAGAGTGTTAGTGAGGGGCTCTGCCTAATGTAGTTAGGAATTTTGTTCCAAAGCATGGGGAGTCTCTTTGACAGGAATCTATCCCTCCAGCATGTTCTATTTATTGTTGTGGTGAGGTTTAGCTCACTAGAGCTTGTGGCTCGCAGTGACTTGGATTTCTTTAGGTGGAGCATGTCCATCAATTCTGAGTTGGACATGGCTTTGCAAGTCAGGCAGAGATCACCTCTGAGTAAGCGATATGGCACTGAGTACAGCCGGAGTTCTTTCAGTTGGGCTGCATAGGACATATGTTTGAGGCCAGTAATCCTCTTGGTGAGGTGCTTTTGTGGTCTTTGAAGCTGTTAGAAGTGTCTTGTGAGGTACATCCCAAATGGGGCATTGTACTCTATGATGGGTCTGATGAGTGACGAGTAGAGGGGCACTATAACCTCTTTATTTCTAGATGCGAACTCCTTAGTAATTAGATGGGCCACATAGAAGAATTTCCTAACTACTTTGGCAATATGATTGTCAAAGGAGAGATTACTATCTACCTGGGTTCCCAGATCTCTTATTACCTCTTCTGTATTAAGGGAGCTGCCGTCTATGTGGTAATTCGTGGGTGTTTTGTTTTTCCCAAACGGGATGACTATGCATTTTTTGGCATTTAGCTTGAGGCCATGACTTTGACACCAGGTGTCTGTCTCAGTAAGGCCTTTTTAGAGGATGTCCATGTCAGGCGGAGAGTCAGTTGTGGCTCCCAGTTTGCAGTCATCGGCGAACTTGGTTAGCCATAGTCCTCCTGTGTTTGCCTGTACTTCTGAGAAATATATGCCGAACAGTAGGGATCCCAGAACTGAGCCTTGCGGGACACCACTTGTGACTGGTTTAGAGTCAGACCTGGAGCCCGCTATTCTTACCGTGTGAGTTCTGTCTGTAAGCCAGTTGGCAACCCATCTTGTGACGTAGGGGTTTATGTTCAGGCTGGTGAGTTTTTCTATAATACCCGAGTGAGGAATGGTGTCGAACGCCTTGGCGAGGTCAAGGTAGGCTGTGTGAACCACCTTTCATAGGTTCATAGGTTCATAGGTTCATAGGTTCATACTAGGCTATCTGCCCTGGGGCATTTATAAGCCTAGCCCGATTGTGTTTGGCTTATGCCACCCCTTGATTTGAGTATACTGTGCCCTTTTTAAAGTTTAGTTTACTGTGCCTCTGTCTAATAGTGACACGGAAGTAAGCCCCGGGACAAACCTATGATCCCCCATCCACTCATCAAGATTCTTCTTGAAGAGAGTCAATGAAGTGCTCTGCCTAACATGAATTGGAATTCTATTCCAGAGCGAAGGGAGCCTCTGGGTTATGAATCTGTCCCTCCAGCATGTTCTATTTATTTCTGTGCTGAGGTTCAAGTCCCTCGGGTGCATGGCTCTAAGGGATTTAGATTTACTGAGGTGGAGCATGTCCATTAATTCTGGGTTGGACATAGCTTTATATGTCAGGCATAGATCGCCTCGAAGTAGGCGGTATGCAACTGAGTAGAGCTGGAGTTTTTTTAACTGAGCAGCAGTAACTGTCCCGAATAAGTCAACCAGATTTAGTAGGCATGATCTGCCCTTAACAAAGCTGAACTGGGTCGGGTCAAGTGTTTGGAGGTTCCCAGTGTCTTTGTTAATGAGTTCCATGATGATACGCTCCATAACCTTGCAGACCAGGCTAGTCAGGCTTATGGGGCGATAGTTACCAGGGTCAGTTGTGGCTCCTCCTTTGTGGAGCGGAATAACCATTGCTGTGCACCATTCTATGGGCACATAGCCTGTGGAGAGGCTGAGGTTGAACAGCGTGTTTAGGTGGGGAGTTAGTTTGTTCTGTAGTTCGTGCAAGATGCAGCCTGGGACACCATCTGGCCCCATTGATGCTGTGTTTTTGGCTTTTGAAAGGGCTGTTTTCACCTGTGCTTCTGTGATTTCTAGGACAGTACACTTTTCTTGTATTGTTGTGGGCCCTTTTGAAGGTGAGAGGGAGGTGAATATTCCACTGAATCTATCTGCCAGTATGTTGGCAATATCAGTAGGTTCAGTATATTTTGTGCTATTTTGCACTATCTCAGAGCATATCTGTGAGTTGCCACTTAGATTTTTGACATAGCTAAAGAAGGCTTTGTGGTTATCTTTCGAGTCCTTGGCTATTTTTCTTTCGAAGTTAGCCTTGGATGATTTTATGAGGGACCTTAGTTTCTTACTGATACTGATCAGGGATGTCTTTCCTTCTTGGGATTTGCTTTTTTTCTGAACTAGTTTCCTCCTTTTGTTGTATAACCTGTTTATGGCAGGGGTCTACCCTTCTCTTAGGGGAGTGAGTCTTGGTTTTGCTAGGGATGGCACGATCCATGCATCCTTGTAGGTGCTCATAGAGTGCAATTAAAGGATTCTGCATCTTGGGCAGTGTTATCCTTTAGCGTGGGGGCTGTGAAACTTACCACCTCTGACTTAAGTAAGGTGAAGTTTGCTTTAGAAATGTTTTTCACTATGTTTTCCTTGGTTGGGGGTGGTGGTGGGGTGTGGACATCCAGGGTGATTAATTTATGGTCTGATCTAACCAGTGATGGGTTGACCTCCGGTACGGAGCACCTGTCGCTCATGTTGGTGATGACCAGGTCCAATATGTTGTGGCCTCTGGTAGGGGAGTTTACCAGCTGATCCAGGGCATTTGAGTTGATAAATTCCAGGAAGCGCTGAGCCTGGGAGTTTGTACTCAAGTAGTTTTCCCAGTTAATGGTAGGGTAATTGAAATCTCCAAAGATCAGGGTGTTCGGTAAGACCTTCATGTTTTCCAGTGTCTCCAAAAAGGCGGAGTGGTGGTCCTGGGTCATGGAGGGTGATCTATAGCAGGTCACAATTTGCATTGCAGATTTGCCCAATGTTAGTTGCACATGGATGATCTCAGAGGTATCATACTGCACCACTAAACTGGAGGTGTGGGTATCCTTGATGAATATGGATACACCCCCTCCTTTTGTGTTTTGGTCTGTGTTCTGTGGCCGAAATGTGTGGTATGAGTTGTAGCCCAGTAGTGCTGGAGTGCTCTCTTGAGCCTTGAACCAGGTTTCAGTTACTGCACAGATGTCGACGTTCTCCATACTTAGGAGTGCTTCGAGCGCATGCATTTTGAGATTTAAACTCCTGGCGTTGAGTAGCATAACCCTCAGTTTTTTACTTGTGCTGTTTACGGAGGTGGGTTTGAATTTTGAGACTTGCCTAAAAAAGACACTATGGGGGCAGCAAGAGCCTTGGCCAGTATTCGAAAGCCAAGGGGTGACAGGTGCAAGCCGTCTCTTCTTGCAACACGGCTTGTCGAGCATGTCATCCCAGGCTGACAGACACTGGATCCCCTTTGAATGACACCAGAAGCTTAGCCAATTGTTGAAATTGATAATTTTTAATTTATACTGAGGTATCATTCTTGGTGAGGACAGGATGCTACTCAGGGTCAGGGTCATACCCGTCTAGGCTACATGATCAGAGAGCTCTTCCATGTCTCTTTTCATGTAGTCCAGGGAGGTACGGCTCAGGTCGTTAACACCAACATGAACAATGACAGAGTCATATTTGTACTTGTTCTGGAGTGACCTGTGTGCTTGTGTTATGTGGTGGATTCTGGCTCCCGACAGGCAGCTAACAGTAACCTTCTCCTTGTCCAGCCTAGTGAGTGAGGCATCAGTGTGCGTGACTATTGAGTCACCTATTACTAGTTAGTTAGGTATGTTATTTCGCCTTAAGGGCTGTGATTGTGCAGCACATTGATTTTGTGTTTTATGTGTTGTCTGGTTTGTGACGGGAGGTGCAGGTTTTGTGGGTGTCTGCTTTGGAGCTCTCTGATGCTTTTGCAGGTTTTTATTTAGAGCATTAATGCTTTTTTCTTCATGTCTGTAAGATTTGGAAATTGCTGCTTTTAAAAGGGGCAATTTCTAGAATTTTACAGAAAATATAATTCAGATAAACATTTGGCTGCAATGAGGAAAGAACTCATTATTGGTTAATTTGCATGGTGTTACAGCTAATGCTAATCAGCACAATCATGTAGCTATCACCACTGACAGGCCATGCATCCCATTGGCTAATCAGCACAATTATGTAGCTATCACCACTGACAGGCCATGCATCCCATTGGCTAATCAGCACAATCATGTAGCTATCACCACTGACAGGCCATGCATCCCATTGGCTAATCAGCACAATCATGTAGCTATCACCACTGACAGGCCATGCATCCCATTGGCTAATCAGCACAATCATGTAGCTATCACCACTGACAGGCCATGCATCCCATTGGCAAAGGCACCCTCCTAGTGTACTCTCCTGCACACGTCTACACATTCAAACACAAACACACACATGCGCACATGCACAGACTCCTATAACTATCACCACTGACAGGCCATGCATCCCATTGTCAAAGGCACCCTCCTAGTTCACTCTCCTGCATACGTCTACACATTCAAACACAAACACACACATGCGCACATGCACAGACTCCTATAACTCTCATCTGTTTGTGATTACACAGAATGCACCTCATTTTGCCTCTTATATTTGCTGTGTCCCGCAAAGAAAAAAAAACATTGATGATTACAGTCAGCATTCTTTTATAGTTCAGAAAATACATTGTGATGCAAAACCTGTTATTCTATTAACTTTTAATGTAAATTTGTGCAATATATTAAAGTTGTCCCTTGTTTTGGGTCTTTGTTCCTCCATTAATTTGTCTTGTCCCCGAACACCTATGACAATATTCCATTACTCACTTACTCTGCCACACACAGACACACACACACACACACACACACACAAAATCACACACACTCACAGATAGCAACACACAGACACTCATCATGCACGACGCACACACCATCACCTGATCAGAGTCAAGAATATGCTCACTCATTCACCTATACAGAAACACACACACCAACTCTACCTACCTTTTAACTGCCCCTCTGCTACTGCCACACAAGCAGAAACACATGCGCACATACATATTCACATACACATAAACAAACACACACACACACACACACACACACACACACACACACACACACACACACACACACACACACACACACACACACACACACACACACACACTCACTTTAGACCACTCATACCTCTACAGACATGTACATATGCTGCCTCTCGTACATGTACTCACCCTCCAACACTATCTCTCTGCTAAACTCAATAACACTTACCTAGAACATTGTCAATTTTATTAATAGTAGTGGGTACTTGTAGTATTTATCTAATTAGCATGGCTGACAGTGATAATTTCCACATTGAATTGTTTGGGTGTGTAAATCCTTTACTGCAGACATTTTCAGGGAAGAGCACATGGCTAATTAGCATAGGCCACCCTTCTGAAATGCCTCATTTGCACTTTTGTGATGGCCATGGAGACAGCCCACTGTGGTGGTTCAGCAGACTGTATAGAATCACCATGGTAGAGCAGTCTGCAATGGAAAGAATGTCTGCCAGTGGTTTTCTGTCTTGATGGTGCTTATCTCTGGTGGTTACCTTTTCTGAATCCCTACAATGATTTAGAACAACTTCTCTTTTTTCTGTGTCATACTAAGGCAAAAATATATAGGGTAATTTAGTTTTTCATTTGGATGTATGTCTTATAATTTTTAACTAAAAAAAAAAATCTTAAATATTGTATTTCCTAGAAATTAAATTTTAATGAAGAGTTTCAGTTGTTGTCTACAAGTAAGATTGCTGAGGAGCTGGGGAGTGAGGATCTCCTTCCCCGTAGGTCTCACACATGGATTCAGAAAACATAGAGGGCATGGGCTGTGAGAGTTATTATCCCTACATTATACTGCTGCAATGGATGACCTCACCTTTGGAGAACCTTTATGGCTCTAGCTATTGAATATGAATTGGTGTGCAAAGTTTATTCCTTCCTTAGAAATGCCCGAATAAGTACCTAGGAAAGAATAAAGAGAAGCCTTTGGTCATCCACCTATGAAATGCATTATGAATGCCAAATATTCATCATCTACACACCTGGATTCAGGTCCAAAGAAGGTGATACATAGAATGAGATCCATACCAGGCATCCTATGGTGTTATTTATCCTACATAAGACTCAGAGATAGTCCAGCATCAAGGTAATCTGCCACCCTTAATGGTCATAAAGCACTGGACAGGGTAGCCAAGAAGAAATTTTGCTCTGCCACATTGTAGTTTAGATTTATCATCATATCTATCTGCCTCACCTGTCTAGGTTCTAGTCTTCTGTAATCGATCAGACCCTGGGAAAGATTTACCTCATGAAAAAGCTTCCTAAGACTTTCATTGATTTCCACAGTGGGAGACCATATTAATCACTGCAAATTTACATTGGCATGGTGGTAATGTAAGAAGTTGATGCATGTACAGGGTGACATGGATGGGCTTCTCCTTCATTTACAAGAAATGCAAGCAGGGTTTCCTAGATGCCTTCTCTGGAAATAAGTCCTCTTTTGCCAGCAGTTTTCAGGACCTGGTTAATGATCTCTACTAGGGGAAATGAGTCTTCATCACTATGGGTTGGGCTTTAACTTACCAAGCTTAGTGATCCATTATAGAAGGCCATTGGGTTCTTGACATGGCTGCAGATCAGCACATCTTGGTGTCATTAGAATCTCCCAAATAAGAGTTCCACTCAAGGACTAAACCCTCTTTTGAGACATGCAAAAACTATTCCTATAAAGGGACATAAATGTTATCTGTTCTTTGGAATGACGCTAGGTGTTGTACCCTCACATCTTCTTAGTTTTGAAGGCTAAAAAGAGTTTCCATCCAGTCCTGAAACACTGTGATCTCAGCAAGTACATTCAGTAAGTTAAGTTCTGAATAGTGACTCTTCATGCAACAATCCTCTGCTGCCTGATACTATTGACATTCATGGTGTTACAGGACATAATGGGCATGCTCTACCACATCAATGTCTGGGTTTATCACAGGAGATTTCTTCGGTTAATTTTGAGAGTACCACTGTCAACTCCATATGATGTCAAATGGCCATTTCTTTTTACCAAAAGTGCTTGCCAGAGTGCTTGCTATTATTGTAGACTCCTGTTGGGAGTTAGAATTTTATGTGTTCCCCTATCTGGATGAGCAGCTGTCAGTGGCCACATGGATTCATTGTAGTGTCTGTATAGTAGATGCAGCCATTGCTGCAGTTTCTAGGATCACTTTAAAGTGGTAGAAAACTGTTCTGATTCCATCTCAGAGGGTTGCCTTCACATATAATAAGCTAGATTCTCTTCAGTGTTAGTCATGCTCATACAGAGCACTGAGGAGGTCACACATTTGTCAAACTAGATGAAAAAGCCCTGGAGGTCTCAGGCCAGGACCCACTGACTCTTCTAGGACTAGTGGCAAGCTCTAAGCAACTTAGTGCCTTTGCCATGCCTTTGTATGTAGGTTCTGCAGTATAATTGTGAAGTATCTATGGCTGAAAAGTTTCATACTGTCTCATATCTTTGCTTGGTATCAGACTTTCATCTTATGGCCCTTAAGACAGGGACAGTTCAGACCATTTTTAGCATGAATCTTCCCTTCCTGATGATGGATAATTTGATAGTAGGATGGGGAGCCACTCTTGATGTCTCCTAAGTTTAAGTGAAATCATCCTCACTGGAGTGTGTAAGATTTGTATAAACTATTTAGAGCTGTCAGTAGTCCTTCAGGCTATGATAGCCTTAGAGGATATGTAGAATCCAGATCCTGTCTTGATTCAGTCTGATATCTATACAGTTGTTCTGTACATAAACAAGTAACGTGAATATGGTTGTACCTCCTTTCCAGATGCAATTCGAACGGCAGGCCATAAGTATAGGCAAAATTTTGTTAGCTATTCACTGACCTATGGCTGAAGATTGTATATTAATGCATGGTTAATGATCTCCACTGGAGGAAATGAGCCTTCACCACTCTGGGATGGACTTCAGCCTGACCAGGTCTTCAGAAGTTTTTTCCCACTAGTGAGAATACAGTCATTCCTTGTTTAGCTTGATGCAGATGGACAAAGGGTACTTATTGGTGGGCAAATTCTCCCTCCTGGGGCAGGGAAGATTCCTGTAGCTCACATTCTCTGTGATTCTTTATCTTACAGAAAAATTCAGACAAGGACAGTGTTAATTTCAAGTCTTTTAGTGGCTGCAGAGGGCATGTTTTCAGTCTCTTCAGGTCTTGGCAGTGCTAGATGCCTTTTTGGAATCAAGCCAGTGAGGTGTTTCCAGTCAGCTCTGACTATTCTAGACACCTTTAGTTCATCTGTCCATCTGTCTTGCTCTACCCCATTTTAAAGGTGATTGAAGTCACCAGGAAGTCTTCCACTCAACAGATATTCTTTAACAAGTGAAACAGATTTTTTATTTGGGAAAAGGTATTGTATGTCGCTTTACTCAGTTTTTGTGAAGATGCTGCTATCTTACCTCAGGTACCTGCACAACTTATGTATAAGTTATACCACATACATTGTACATTTGCCAGCTGCTTCTGCCTACCATGCATTGTGGATGGTAGATCTGTGGCTCAGCAATGGGTGGTCAAGTGGTTCATTTAAAGGGCTCTACATCTCTAGCTTCCTTTCAAAAATCTATGTCATCCTCCTTATTTGAATTTCATGACTGATCAGCTGCCTGTCCTCTGACCCCCCTGCCTCTATTGTCTGAATGTCACTGTGTACAAATCACTTTTCTTGGTGACCTTTTCCTCTATCCATGTTTATGCCCCTATCAGAAGGAAACCCTTTAAGGGATCTGGTATTCCTTAGAAATAAACCATGTTCACGATTTTATCCTAACATTACAAATATTATATAATAATCCTTATACAACTTTATATATCAATAAAAACTTTCAAAAGAATACAAATTAAAAATGGAACCTGCCAAGGTTGTCCTTTATCCCCCCTATTATTTAATTTATATATAGAACCTTTATTTTTACATATTAAACAAAATACATACCATAATGCCCCAATACTTTATGGTACAAGATCTCTATGGCTGCTTTTGCGGATGACCTCAATATATACTGTACAACACCAGTTTCAGATACCAAAAAACTATTAAAAGCTGTGGATGACTTTGCAGTAATATCTAACTACAAAATAAACCTTAAAAAAACAATCTATTTCCTTTAAAAACTCTGAAACCCTTTTCACTTTTACCATTGTTAGGGCAAGTAAAATCTGAAGAAAAGATTAAATATTTAGGTATTACATTTTCCACAGATAATAAAGACTTTTATATCAATAATGTTAAACTAATTTTGGATCACATTCTATCTGACCTAAGGAGATGGAATAACTTGAAATTACCACCACTAGCAAAGGTCTCAATTATTAAAATGAACTATTACCCAGACTATTATATATCTTCAGATCTACTCAAGTTCTAATCCCCAAGAAGTTATTTAAACAAATTCACACGGAACCTGCTAAATTTATATGGGAACCAAGGAAAACTAAAATATCATACAGCAAATTGATGACCCCAAAAAATACAGGGGGTTTAGACTTACCCAACTTTGAAACATACTATGTAATAATAAATTCTAATAGAATTTTAAGAATTGCTAATTATGATATACGTAGTAATAAATGGTCACCAAACTGGTTAAAATTGAATTACAAACATGCTGTATGTCTGAATTTTAATCCTAAATCATTACCTTTCCTAAGAAAAGTCACATTTAAATCATATGCCATAATGTAATACATTAAAATATATATAAGATTATTACAAAATCTCTTTAGATCATTAAATCTTATCCAACATATGATGACCTTTAAACCCTTTCATAGGAATCCCAACCTGAGAATTAATAATCAACTAATAGATCTAAAAAATTTCCCACTTATAATTAATTTAACTCTACTTGATATATACCCATATCTGAATTATTCAACTCATGAATTAAGACAGGAAATGAATCTTCCTAAATCATACTTAGTCATATTGAGACAGATTAAAGATCTATCCATAAGCTACTTTAAAGATTTTAGCATTAATAATGAGGACCTAACGAAATGTACAAATCTATGGCAAGCCCTTCTACAAGATACCAAATTCATAACATCTACGTATAAACTAATAAAAGACTTTAAATATCAAAATCAAGTTCTTTTGTCAAACTATTGGAAAGAAAAAATACCATTGATTGAAGAAAGTAAAATATTAAAAGCAATTAATTTAACAGTAAAATCAATCTCTCTTCAAAAGTTAACATTTACCCAACTCATTATACTTAATAATGCTTACTATACACGACTTAGCTTGCATAAATTTAACTCTAAAAATTCTCCTAAATGCCCATACTGTAAAGATCAAACTGCTGACCTCCTTCACATGTTCTGGAGCTGTAAATGTATATACAAACTTTGGAATTCTTTAAAACTTCAACTCCAAAAGATGGGTTATCAAAATTCAATGCTTTCTTGGGAATTTATGATATTACATATCCCTCCAAACTATCTATCTAGATCCCAAATGACCATACTTATAAATATCTGTTTGTTAATGCAACTCTACATAGCTACAAATTGGTTGAATCCATCTCAAACTTCATGGGACAACTTCAAGATTTTAGCGATGAAACATATATTAGCCCACAAATTACTAATCAATGACCATAGCAAACATATAAATAATTCGAAGATCTGGGAACAAATTTTCAATATTATACTAGCTTAATGTACCGAGCCCAGGTAAACCCCTGAACATGTATACCATAAAATCAAATTTGATCAGAAATTAAATTACTACAAGATATTAGGCCTACTGATAAGACTCTTCATATGTTCTTCTTTATTGCTTTTTGTTAAATGATGGAAGCATTCATGTAAATAGTGTATATATATATTGTAGAACTGTTGTTAGAAGCATTGTTTGGAAATCACCTATTTTTCTTTTCTCGCTCAAATGTTTGTATGAACAAGTTGAAAAATAATAAAGAATTATTATTGAAAAAAGAAATAAATCATGTTTCCTCATAAATACAGTGTCATTATTGTTCCTAAACCAGATCATTATTTTCTCTTTTATCTTTGCAATGAAGACACTGGTGAGAACAAGCTCTTTGTGAAGCATAAATGTAATTTTAAGAAGACAGAGCAACTGTCTGTTTTGCACCAAGGAAACAGAGATTGGCAACTACAAAGCAAACTCATTCCAAGTGCATTTCTCAAATGCATTAGTATTTGCCATCAGGCAATCAGTACCTTGCTAAAGGATTCTATTAGCCACTCTACCCTAGTGTATTCATTACAAGCATTAGTGCCAGGGCCATAAGGTCATTAGCCACCTCAGTTAACAGTTATCATTTCTTGGACCATGAGTCCAGCAGTCAGGATTTTATCAGTATTTTTATTCTTTGGGAGTCAGAGTTATGAGCTTTCACATCTGGGCTACCCTCTGCTTCCTTCTAGCCTGATTTGTTTTGACTGCTAGGGGTATTTTGATGCTTGATATACCTCTGTCCTGTAAAAACCAAAAATTCTAAATTCTATCATTGTAAAATGATCTACCAAGTTCACCATGCATGAGGACCGCACAACTGTATTGTAAATTATGATTTCTTCTTTGGTTATATTTGTCTATGAGTTGCATTGTAATAAAGTATGTAAATTTAAAAACTATGCAGCAGTAACCCAAAGAGAAAGGGTTCCTGGATCCCAAGCCCGCTACTTATATGTTCTCACCTCAAGGTCAAACTAACTTAGTAGAAGAGTAAATATTCAACCACAAATACGAATGTTCTTATCACTTTGAGATGTGGTGGTGGGATAAACAAAAGCAGTTTATTTCAGGTCAATAGATGCAACTACTAAATTAATCTGGCAATAAATAAACAATACTAATTATAATTCATCAACAAATAAAGTCTCAGATAGTCATGCTTGAGAAACCAAAAGCAATCATTTACGTATCTTACAACTGAAGAGAAACTGATAAAACAGGTGCATTCTATTGTATCAGTTGATGTCCTTATCATAGGATCATAGGAAGTTACTAGGCTATTGGTCCTGAGGCCCTTACCAGCCTAGCCAAGAATTTAGCACATTATGCCACTGTCCAGCAGGGACATAGGTAAAATCCCAGGGGTGTATTTTCTGTTCCCCATCCAGTTATCCAGGTTGTGCTTAAAAAGGTTTAATGAGGTACTCTACTTTTACGTATTCCACAAAAGGGGGAGTCTCTAGGACACAAATCTGTCCTGCCAACAAGTCCTATTGATGTCACATACCAGGTTGAGGTCTCATGTGCAGGTTACTTGAGTGGAGCTTGACTTGCAGATATGCAATAGTCCTATCAGGCCTATGAGATTGTTTTGTATGCCAGACAGAGGTCACCTCTAAGAAATCTGTAGGAGACTGAGTAGAGGGACAGGAATTTTAGCCTATCTGTGTAAGGTAGATATTTGAGGCCCTGGATTCTCTGGGTGAGGAATCTCTATGGTCTCTCCAGCTGCTACATGTGCTTTATGAAGTACATGTCCAAAGGGGCACATTATTCAATAATCGGTCTTATAAGGGAAGGATACAGGGATGTTATGACCACCTTGTCCCTGGATGAGATATCCTTACTAATGAGGTGGGCCATGTAGAAAGCTTTCCGTACAGTGGAGGCAATATGGTGGTCAAAAGTCAGTTTGCTATCAACCTGGGTTCCCAAGTCACTCACAATTAATTACGTGCTTAGTGCCTTATTATCAGTGTGATAATTTGTGGAGACATCATTCCCCTCAAAAGGGATGATGATGCATTTTTTGGCTTTCAGTTTGAGGTCATGATTTTGGCACCAGTCATTTGTTTGGGAGAGACCCTCTTGGAGGATGTCCACATCACTAGGGGAATTAATGACTGTACCCAGCTTACAGTCATCTGCAAACTTGGTCAGCCATAGCCCACTGGATTTGGGCTGCACCTCTGAGAAGTATATCCCAAACAGCAGAGGCCCCAAGACCGATCCCACGGGTACACCGCTTGTTATGGGTCTACTACTTGGGGTGGCTTCCCCTATTTTGACTAGATGGGTTCTTTCAACTGTTTCTGCACTTCTGATTTACCTTATATCTGTGTAATGTGTGCAACTGTTTTCTGTCCTACCCACTCGCCCAGCTGTTGTGGTGGCCTTAAGCCTTAGTGGGTTTGAATTTACCAGCCTCTAGTATAAAGCTGATACTAGACACTCTTCCCAGTCACATTACATCAACTTATTCTACTGTTTATAGTGAGAACTTAGTAAAGGCCCACCCCTTTAGCTTCTGTACCTTGAATTATCTCATTATCTTCTGTCTCTGCACTTTCTACTAAAAAAAAAGAAAAACAAATGTACCTCTTTCTACTTCATTTTACTGTTTGTGCTTAGGAGTTCAACTGCATTTAGTTTGCCGTATTTTTTACGCTGCTTTGTTTGTGCTGTCTGTTACTGTTGTGACTTGTAAGCTACTCTTTCAAAGCAATCTAGTGATTAACTATATTTCATTGCTATCTATTGCAATTCATTACTGTTAAACTGCATTTTACTGCATTTCGTTGCTGTTTAACTGTATTTTTTTCATACTGCAAGTTCTATTCTTTTGACTATAAGTGATTAATCTGTGCTTCATTGTGAGTTTTTTCTTACTGAGTTCTTAACCTTAAGGTTGAGTAGCACAGTCTAGATACAGGTCTGTGGCACCCAGAGCTTCAGCTGCATGTCTTTTACCCCTTTTTGAGGTATTCCAGCTAGAAGTTTTCCCTTAGTAGCACTTGTTTTCATCTAGTAGTGCTACTCTTTGACCTTCCTCCCTTTACCCTCTTAGCTCTTTCAGTTTCTGACAAAGATGGATGGACAATTTCCTACATTTTCTCCTGCCAGTCTGGTCGATGTGGGCATCCTGAGACAGTGTAGCAACTGCCTCATGTACACGGACAACCCTCTGCTACTACCACCTAGGAACACAATTTGTGAGAGATGCGATTACATCAAGCACCTGGTGTCATTGCTCTGTCCCCCACAAACCAGTATATCTGACACTGAGAAGGTTGGCAACATGAACACCACACCTCAAAAACCACCCACACCTATGCAACACAACTCCACATATGTGGACGTCCTCAACAAATGCATACCCAAACAAAAGAGACCTGCGAGGCATAAAAGCATGCAAACTCTGCTGCCTACCACACCACACATAGTCCACATACCTGTGTCTCACAGCCACGAAGGCCTAAACATAAACCCAACATATTAGTCATAGGAGACTCCATTGTGAGACACACATATATGCCCCTCACCAGGCTGGATAAGGAGAAAGTCACAGTTAGTTGTTTGTCGGGTGCCAGAATGCACCATATCACCAATGCACTCAAGTCTCTCAACAGGTACTGTTATGACTGTGTCATAGTCCATGTTGGAGTGAATGACTTGAGATGTACCACCCTGGACTATATGAAGAGAGACATGATTGTGCTCGCTCAGTATGTGTCCCAGGCAGGTATGTTCTTAGCCTTAAGCAGCATTCGACTGTCACCCAGAATGATGCCTCAGTACAAACAGAAAATGATTGACTTTAACAGCTGGCTTAGTTTCTGGTGTCATTCAAAGGGGATCCAGTATCTGACAGCCTGGGATGACATGATTGACAAGCCATGATGCTTTGCCAGAGATGGCTTGCATCTGTCTCCCTTCCATTCACCGCTGCAGTATTCATCACGTGTGCGATTCCCTGCAATAGAAGCCCAATGTCTGGCCAGCCTACCATTGCTTTAAGGTATGCTGAATGTCACCCAAATGCTCCTTGCCTAGTGTATGGCATAAAGATGACCTTCAGACATACCATCCTCAAAACTTCTATACCACCAGTCCGAACACTGTTTCTAACCATCAGTCTGTTTGCCCATGTTCATTTTCTGCCATTTTTACTGCATTTTTGTATTCTGGTGATTTTTCATTTTTGCTGAAGTCCTTACCATTGCAGATAAGACTAAAGCTCTCAGAAAATCTGATCAGTTGCTTGTTTCCTTTCATCCTAGATCTTTAAGATTAGCTGTTTCCAAGCAAACTATTTCTTCCTGGACTTCATGGGCTATTTCTTTTTTTTATGCTTTTTGTGGCAAGAGCCTTCCTTCTACTGCAAAGGCTCATTCTACTAAAGCTGTGGCTTCTTCTGGTGCTTTTTTCAAGGGCTCAGACACTAATTCAATTCTTGAAGCAGCTACCTGGACTTCTGTGCATACTTTTACCAAGCATTACACGTTGGATGGTATCTCTAGAGCTGGTTTTGCCATACTTTTACCAAACATTACCAGTTGGATGGTATCTCTAGAGCTGGTTTTGCCATACTTTTACCAAACATTACACGTTGGATGGTATCTCTAGAGCTGGTTTTGCCATACTTTTACCAAACATTACACGTTGGATGGTATCTCTAGAGCTGGTTTTGCCATACTTTTACCAAACATTACACGTTGGATGGTATCTCTAGAGCTGGTTTTGCCATACTTTTACCAAACATTACCGTTGGATGGTATCGCTAGAGCTGGTTTTGCCATACTTTTACCAAACATTACACGTTGGATGGTATCTCTAGAGCTGGTTTTGCCATACTTTTACCAAACATTACGTTGGATGGTATCTCTAGAGCTGGTTTTGCCATACTTTTACCAAACATTACATGTTGGATGGTATCTCTAGAGCTGGTTTTGCCATACTTTTACCAAACATTACACGTTGGATGGTATCTCTAGAGCTGGTTTTGCCATACTTTTACCAAACATTACACGTTGGATGGTATCTCTAGAGCTGGTTTTGCCATACTTTTACCAAACATTACACGTTGGATGGTATCTCTAGAGCTGGTTTTGCCATACTTTTACCAAACATTACACGTTGGATGGTATCTCTAGAGCTGGTTTTGCCATACTTTTACCAAGCTAAGCAAGTAGGATGGTATCTCTAGAGCTGGTTTTGCCATACTTTTACCAAACATTACACGTTGGATGGTATCTCTAGAGCTGGTTTTGCCATACTTTTACCAAACATTACACGTTGAATGGTATCTCTAGAGCTGGTTTTGCCATACTTTTACCAAACATTACACGTTGGATGGTATCTCTAGAGCTGGTTTTGCCATACTTTTACCAAACATTACACGTTGGATGGTATCTCTCGAGCTGGTTTTGCCATACTTTTACCAAACATTACACGTTGGATGGTATCTCTAGAGCTGGTTTTGCTGCTGCCATTCTTCATGGCTTCTTGAAGGGCTCTACTGCTGCTTCCTCCTCCCACGTTTCTTCTTGAGCTTTGGCACTCTCCCATAAGTTATGAACACTGCAGAGGTGAATGTAAGGACATAGTACAGTTGTGTAAAATCTTACCATAATGGTAGATGTCCTTGCCTTCACTGCTGTAGTATTCACTCCCTCCCTCCACCCCCCTAGTCTGTTTCCTTCCTAGATGTGCAGGCTCTCTGGTTTTCCTTGGCATGGTCTTCCTACTGGGGGAAACACTTCTGAGGATGGTACACCTGGACATCACCTTTAGCTCTACACTATGCAAGGAGTATTTGGGTGATGTCCAGTGTACCTTAAAGCAATGGTAGGCTTTGCTAGATTGGCTGGACATTGGGCTTCCCCAGCAGGGAATGCCATACTTGATGAATACTGCAGCAGTGAAGGCAAGGACATCTACCGTTATGGTAAAATGTTACACAACTGTACTGTCTACAAGGAAATAAACATTCTTTAGTGGGTTACATACACTCTTTTGTCATCCCACTGTGTCTGGGCAAGCTATCCACCCACTGATTGCTGTTGGAGTTCCTTGTAAGATGGCTAACCATGTATTTGTATAACATTATAACAGTGTAGCTGAAAAATGTTGTGTTCTTTTTTTTTTCTCCCAAGACGTATGCTCAGTCAGTAGTTGGGAGTCAGCTGGAAGGCTCAGGAACTGGGTGCTCTCTTTGCTGCTGCAGCATGTGATATCACAACATGCACCACCAAATGGTATATACTCCCCTGATCTTTGGCAGTTCAGAAGAAAATGCCCAAATGTAAGGGTGAAGAGATAATCTCAGCAGTGGATTCACTGAATAGGATCCATTCACAAATCAACGGACACAGTATGACTGTATCTGTTATTTATGGTGAGTTCCCCACATCACTGTACAATATAATCCTGTACTCCAGCCTGCTGAGCTTCTGTGCTTCTTGACCTGCTGTGCTGCTTGTGAACGTACTGTATTTGAGCTTATGTCCTCAGTATGCCTGAATGCCCACTCTCTCTCTCTCTCTCTCTCTCTCTCTCTCTCTCTCTCTCTCTCTCTCTCTCTGTCTCTCTCTGTCTCTCTCTCTCTCTGTCTCTCTCTCTCTCTCTCTGTCTCTCTCTCTCTCTCTCTCTCTCTCTCTCTCTCTCTCTCTCTCTCTCTCTCTCTCTCTCTCTCTCTCTCTCTCTCTCTCTCTCTCTCTCTCTCTCTCTCTCTCTCTCTCTCTCTCTCTCTCTCTCTCTCTCTCTCTCTCTCTCTCTCTCTCTCTCTCTCTCTCTCTCTCTCTCTCTCTCTCTCTCTCTCTCTCTCTCTCTCTCTCTCTCTCTCTCTCTCTCTCTCTCTCTCTCTCTCTCTCTCTCTCTCTCTCTCTCTCTCTCTCTCTCTCTCTCTCTCTCTCTCTCTCTCTCTCTCTCTCTCTCTCTCTCTCTCTCTCTCTCTCTCTCTCTCTCTCTCTCTCTCTCTCTCTCTCTCTCTCTCTCTCTCTCTCTCTCTCTCTCTCTCTCTCTCTCTCTCTCTCTCTCTCTCTCTCTCTCTCTCTCTCTCTCTCTCTCTCTCTCTCTCTCTCTCTCTCTCTCTCTCTCTCTCTCTCTCTCTCTCTCTCTCTCTCTCTCTCTCTCTCTCTCTCTCTCTCTCTCTCTCTCTCTCTCTCTCTCTCTCTCTCTCTCTCTCTCTCTCTCTCTCTCTCTCTCTCTCTCTCTCTCTCTCTCTCTCTCTCTCTCTCTCTCTCCCCCTCTCTCTCTCTCTCTCTCTCTCTCTCTCTCTCCCCTCTCTCTCTCTCTCTCTCTCTCTCTCTCTCTCTCTCTCTCTCTCTCTCTCTCTCTCTCTCTCTCTCTCTCTCTCCCCTCTCTCTCTCTCTCTCTCTCTCTCTCTCTCTCTCTCTCTCTCTCTCTCTCTCTCTCTCTCTCTCTCTCTCTCTCTCTCTCTCTCTCTCTCTCTCTCTCTCTCTCTCTCTCTCTCTCTCTCTCTCTCTCTCTCTCTCTATCTCTCTCTCTCTCTCTCTCTCTCTCTCTCTCTCTCTCTCTCTCTCTCTCTCTCTCTGTCTCTCTCTCTCTCTCTCTCTCTCTCTCTCTCTCTCTCTATCTCTCTCTCTCTCTCTCTCTCTCTCTCTCTCTCTCTCTCTCTCTCTCTCTCTCTCTCTCTCTCTCTCTCTCTCTCTCTCTCTCTCTCTCTCTCTCTCTTTACTTGGTTCCTTAGTTTGCTTTCATTGAAAGATGCCAATTTTAAACTTTGAGTCATTTTTAGTGTGTCTTCTAGAATCTTTTGCAATGATCATTGTCCATATGGGTCCCAGGGAATTACCTTTCATGCATTAACTTCACAGGTGACTAAGGAGTGAAGGTTGTCAGAAGTTTTATTTATTTATTTATTTATTTGTGTAACGAGCTTCCCTTTGAGTCAGAGTAATAAATCCCAAGTCTGACTGTAATATAGCTCTAACTAATAGTAAGTTAAATACATCCTTTATTAGAGGCATTACTTCACTTTATTAGGTTCAAACATTGTGGTACAATAGCAACCCCAAATTATAACTGAATGTAGAAAGGTAAACATAAGCTGAAAATGCAGCTTGACTGCAAAACCTATAGAGGAGCTGTGCTGCTGTGTAGTTTTGGAGTTCATATTGACCCTGCTTGGAGAAGGGGTGACACCATGAATGGTACTGCTTGTGGTCATGCTGGTGACCTTGTTCTCTGTGTGATGTCTGTCCCTTTTATGTGTGAAAAAAGGATTAGTATAGTTGTCCTCTTACTGTGCCATTCTACATGGAGGCATTTAAATAGAACAGGTAGCTCTGTGTCTGTAACAGGACCAAAAATGTTATCTTAAAAATAGATGAGAGCTGTTTAAATTTTTGTTTCTGTATTTGTATGACTGGTTATTGCACAATGATATTTTGACGTTATAAACCTATGAACCTATGCACCTCTATGGATTATATCTGTATTACTGCTTGGTGTTTGAAACCATCCATCCATCCATCCATCCATCCATCCATCCATCCATCCATCCATCCATCCATCCCTTTCTCATTTTTGCACATGGGGTCAGAGTGTCACTACAACAGTGACAATCACCTAGAGCCAAAGTTTACACCACCAGGGGGCTAGCCCTGTCACAGTAGTTCATCCATAACACACACTCACATGTACACTCATACTTATGGTCAATTTAGAGTGACCAGTCCAACTACTGCATGTCTTTGGAATGTGGGAGAAAAGCCAGAGCACCTGGATGAAACACATGCGAGCACAGGGAAGACATGCCGACTCCACCAGATGTCAGCTGAGACAAGACTCAAACCAGGGAACCTCTTGCTGTGAGGTGACAATGTTATCTGCTTTGCCACTGTTACGAATTAAAAAAAAATTAAATGAGAGCAGACAACACCGACAGCCTGACTTACATACTCCTACTTAAGGATGACCTGGTTTGAAACCTTCAGTTAAGTATCATATGTTTAGCCTACACCCACGTAAGCTACTTAAACAGTAACCAGAATGGCACAGATCAGCTTAGCATTTTTAACATGCCCTGTACAAAGACAGGTTAGTCAGAACATAGAAAAGCAGTACTATGTGGCACACCTCATCATAAAAGAGTTCTCATCCAGGAAAAAAGAGGTCATTGTTCCCCTCTACTCGACACTCATTAGACCCACTATAGAGTACAACGCCCCTTTTGGAATGTACCTCACAAGACATCTGCAACAGCTGGAAAGGCCACAGAAGTACCTCACAAAGAGGATTACTGGCCTCAACCAAATGCCCTTCACTGACAGCCTCAAAAAACTCCAGCTATACTCCATAGCATATCGCCTACTCCGAGGTGATCTTGGCCTAACATATAAAGCTATGTCAAACCTAGAGCTGTTGGACATGCTACACCTAAAGAAATCCCAATCCCTCCAAGCTACATGCTCTAGGGACCTAAGCCTTGTCACCACAATAAACAGGACATGCTGGAGGGATAAATCCCTGTCCCAGAAACTTCCCATACTCTGGAACAGGCTACCCATCTATGTCAAGCAAAGTTTTTCATTAGCACTCTTCAAGAAAAATCTTGATGAGTGGATGGGAAATAGGAAATACACCCCAGGGATCACTTCTGTGTCTCTGCTCGACAGTGACACAGGAAAATAACTTTCTTGGGTGGCGTAAGCCAGGGAACCTTGTTGGCTAGGCTTACGTAGGCCCTTGGGCCGATAGCCTAGTACCTACCTATGAACCTATGAACCTATGAGCAACAGCAGGTTCCACAGGAATCCAGTGTTGTAGGACAAGATGGCCTACCTACCTGCTGTTGGGGGAAGATCTCACTGATTTTGTATATAGCTGAGGTTAATCCTCACTCCATAAGTGGGAAAATACACCAGTACTGTTAACATATCAAGTTACAACCTTCTCACATAAGCATTGAACTTGTCCATGTTCTCCTTTTCAAGGACTCAGTGCAGTCCTTTTTCACAACAGAACTCATACTGACCCATTTTTACAGAATTGAAAGGTTATACTTGTCTTGAGGGTAGAGAAGTAATTTGGGTATCTTTGGGTAGAAGGCTTCTGTCATGATGTACCTTGAGCTCCTCAATAGTGCTAACTTGTCCTACAGAGTTTTCATTTTATGATTAGTGAGATACTGTAACTTAAATGTCTTTATTTTATTACTTAATTGATTTTGTTAACTGGCAAAATCTGACTGGGCAGAGCTAATTTTCCACAGACGTGAGGAGACAAGCTCCATATTAAAGTTACATACTGCTCCTTATCAGGGACATAGCTTCTCCCAGCATCCTTCCTCACCTTCTTATACCTCCCCTTAAAGCACTACATCACTTAACCTTCCTAGATGCTACTAATGCTTCACTTAAGTATTATACCCACTTCTAAAAAGTGACCATTATACTCTATTATTCTAAAAAGGCAGCATTGTATTCTATTAGGGTCTGTATTATATCATCGAACGCTTAAAAAAGCGAACGCTGATTGATCGACCTGATTTAAGCGAAAGCTTACAATTTTGAACTGTCAGATCAGCGATTTTTTTTCCCAGGGAAATAAATCGCTGATCCAAAACACATACACACAACACAAGCACACCAAACAAACAGAAATCCATACACATACACCTAAAATCTGATACCTAACCCTACACTAAACTATGCACACAGCACTAACTACCCACTTACCTTAACCCAAACCCTAACCCTAAGGTCCGTCACTATCGCACACTCACCTCACCCGCTCCCTAACCCTAACTCACTTAAATCCACCCTAACCCTCATGTCCACTCAATCGCACACACACCTAACCCAAGCCCTAACCCTAACTCAACTAAATCACCCTAACACTCACATCCACACAATCGCACACTTACCTGAATCCGACCGGTAACTTTCCACCATAACACTGAAAATACTGAAGCAACAGAAACGGACAACCAAATTCTTTCCCTAGGAAAAAATTTGAGTTTCTGCTGCTTCGATATTTTGCAGTTTCGCGAAAATAAGTTCAATCAATCAGCATTCGCTCTTTTAAGAGTTTGAGGATATAATATAGACCCTTCTATTATTGGTCTTTCATCAGACCAATAATAGAGTGCAATGCTCCCTTCTGTATGTACCTCACCTGCAGCAGCTGGTGACACCTCAGAGATTTTTCACCAAGAAAATTCATGGCTTTCAACACATGACCTACATGGACAGACTGAAGGCCCTGTCATTGTACTCTGTATCATACAGACTGCTTAGTGGTGGCTTGTCCCTGGCCTACAGAGCAGTCTCGGACCCTGCCTTAATAGAAATGCTGCACATTTGCAAATCAAATGGGACAAGATTCACTTTCTCTAGGGACCTTAACCTAGTCTGGGACATTAATAAGACTTGCTGGAGAGACAGATATGCCTCCCAGAGGTTGCCACTCCTCTGGAAAAACTCCCAATTCACTTAAACAGAGCTCCTCAATGACCCTATTTAAGTGTAACTGGGACAATTGGATGGGAAACTATAAATTTACCCCAGGGGTTTCCCCCATGTCCCTCTTGGACAGGGGCAGCCAGTGCTGATCTTAGATTGCAAATATAGACTATATCATGGTCTATTAGGGAACAAGGGTATAACATGGCTAGGCTTGTAAAGCCCTCGGCCAATAGTCTAGTGACCTCCAATGATCCTATGATCCTAATTAGTACAATCAAATTACTGTTCCATTGCTACTTCTTTAGTAACACTTAAAATTGCTTGTCCCCTCTAATTCCTTACCCTATTGAATTTCTTAAATTATTCCTACTTATACATCACTCTTGCATCTGTAAATTCTCAATACAATGCTTGAATATTAATGTTTGAGAATATCAATACCAATTTTATTATACTGACTACTGTGCTATGCATTCAATGAAACTGCATTATAAAATTTATTACTGTAAATATTGGTTATATTAAATTTGTTACTTTGCAGTTTTTCTCCCTGGGCCTCCTCTTAAAAAGGGCATCTGTATCCAGTCAGACTTTCCAGGAAAAATATCAATAAATAAATACTAAATATATAGCATTCAAACTGAACAAGGCCAAATTGAAATTCTGGGTATAAAAAGTATCAAGATGTACATTTTGGCGTTACAAACCTTAAACAGTGCAAAAACTATTGCTTTTTTGATGGCATGCAAGCTGTCAAAACATTTTCCACATAAAGCTTGCTGGTATAGATTCTGAGTATGATCTGAAGTTTTAGGGCATTTCCATTCAGTATCTGCAGCATCTGTTGAGACTTGCTGTTGTCACCAGCTCTGTTATTTTTTTTCAAGGCTTCCTGCTGGTACCTGAGATGGGTTAGGAAAGTGTTCTTAGCAATCCTCTCCCCCGTTATTTAGTTCTTTTCTGCCATTTGCATATTTTGGATGTTGATCATTACATTAGTTATGGAAAATGTCTCTCAATGATCCTGCAGCTGTCATATTATAAATTGGTCCTGCTCTGGCGAAGACTGTATTGTTCATAAGTACCAGCATTTCATATCAGCCATCAAAGGCATAGGGAAAGAGAGAAGGAAGCAGCATGCCTGGTGTGATACCCCTGCACTGGCCCAGTAATCAAGGAGCCTCATCCCTCATCACTGGCAACAGTGAGGGACATACACAATGGGAGGATGGCATATACACACACAGTAAAGTACTATTTTCCTTAAAAGCACAGAAAGATCACAGTCAGTCTGTGGCTGGTTTCTCCCTCTTTCTCCAGATCCCCACTAAGACTCCCCACTGGCACAGCTATAGAGTTGAATCCTTAGCCAAGGTTCCAAGCCAAGTCCTCCCAACACTCTCTTTGTCCAAACAGTGCTTCATGTCCCTGTCCAAGTAGCTGACACATACACACATTTTGAGATTTGATTTATAAACAAACACACACCTGGAAAGGCTGGCACAGGTTTATAACTATGCCACCTTCTGCCCAGACTATAAGGTAGTTATCATTGCCAACAGAACCCTTTATCAGCCACTTTTAAGGCCCTTAACAAAGGGTGTCCAATCCTACTGTGTAATGTTACTATTATCCAAATGGTACTTTGACCAAGACTTGCAAGACTATTTAGGAGTGGCCGGTACAGTATCACCAAATACATATGCAAGTACTCTAACAGCTTAAATATGTCTCCCAAATATCAGCCACAAAGATAGGTTTAAATATATTTAATAATAAATAATAAAAGAACAAGACAATACTCAAAAAACAAACACAGTTACTTCAGAGTTCAAAATTACAGGAAATATTTTAAAATAACATTGCAGGACAGTCTCAAATAAATACAGAAAACATGTAAACTAATCTTTACTATAGTCCTATCTGTATCTAAAAGAAATTACTGTACCCTACTTACTTACTATTAGCAAGGCAAGTGCAGATTATGATGATGAGTGGATGTTCTTGCTAGGTCCAAGACAAACTGCAAAATGCACAGTCTCTCTCTCTCTCTCTCTCTCTCTCTCTCTCTCAGAGAGTTCTTAAATTAATATCAAATATTGTTGCTGGGTTAGCTTGGATGACATCACTTTTTGTCACCTGAGTTCCCAAGCTAACCCCCCAGTGTCCAACATTTAACATCTATGTGTGAAAAATACATAACCTTCAGATATTTGCAATTGCTAGAAGACATAAAGCAATAAAACACTTGCAAAACAATGCAGAAGGCACCCTAGTTCTAGACATACTGTCTTGTTACTCCATTAAAACAAACTTTTATAACACAACCATAAAGCAGTTCAATTTCAACTTATTTTCCTGAAGTTTTGCAACTTAACCCTTTTATGTCCTAGTTTCTACTATTAAAACATACATTTGCACAGGTATATAGTTTATATGCATTTCTTTTAGGAGTCAACAGGGCATGCTGTGGATACATATTACCTCAGTACATAGCATACAGTTCTGTATATATCATATCAATATTCACAAATGACATAGAATTATTTACAAAATTCCAGATAGCTGGGCTGGCAGTGTGACACCTGATTTCACTCCTGATGGCAGTGGCTAACAATGCCCAGAACAGGGATTAGGAGATGATTCCCTTTGTATGACCATTGGTCTGTGCTGTATCATCAACACAGGGTGAAGGATCAGGAGACTAGTAATTATACACACCTTCCTCCACTGTGTCAAAGTCCACCTGTGCTGCTTCAGCCATGGTCTCATAGCTGGGCCATACTTAAACCCAGAATAAACCCATGGAGAGGGTCCCTTCAGATCCATGGTGTAGATTCAGTCATTGTAACTGTTTGAAGGGAAAGTGTAAAACCTGCTGTGTTTCTGTAAACTGTTAGAGCCAGGTATAGAGTCAGGGGAAATAAATACGCTGCTAACTTTACCTTTTTAGCCTTTAGGTACATTCTTCTATTACAGTAGATGAAAGGTGAAATGTTAAACTTCTGTGAGTATGGCAGTCCCCCTTATTCTATTGTGATTACTCTATTTCCCATAATCATTGAAAGTGTTATGCCGGGGTGGGATTGCTGTGCTTCTGCAGTTTATGTGGTAAAATGTATTTCAGTACTGGCCATTTGTGTGATTGCTACACATGTAGGGTATGCTATTGATACTGACTATATGCCCCCTCTTCTGTACCTGGGCTGCTGAAAGGGATCCTGTAGTAGCATTGTCCTTGTGTAATAGATATTGTTGATTGAGGCTTATAACTGTGTGTGTGTGTGTGTGGGGGGGGGGGGGTGTACTAGCTATGATTTTTGTTGCATGCATATTTGTATGTTCATTTGCTGCTTGAGAGAGCCTTGCATTGTAATGTGGCTATGGGGAACAACTATATGTGATTACTCTGCTTTGCATGTGTCTATGTATATATCAATGAATGGAGGTTTCTGTGCATTAAGTAGCCAATTGCTTTTCATGTTAGAAATTTCCTGTTTGGTATTTCGAAATTGCAGTGCTAAGCATATGCATTTTTTGTGACTGACATTTCTCATGTCATTGTTTACTGAATAATGATGATGGTGTTACACTTGCATAAGTGTGTTTTCATGGTATCATTTCAGTTGTTTGCATTATATATGGTCAACCTCTGTATAGATGTTAAAATGAAAAAAGGCTTCCAGCACAACGAAAAGTTCACTGAGAAATTCTGTTAAAATTTAGGCTTTAATAAAACAAAGAAATAAAAAGGACAAATTGTGCTGTTCAAGTTGCAGGTCAAACAGGATAAGTGCTTTCAGTTACAAAACCTTCTTCAGATCTTAGTGTGTAGACCTGACTTACTGCTGTTAAATAAAGATCCTTAATTGCTCAACCAATCACATACAGCAATCAGATGCACGCCTTCCTTAAGCCTCCATTTCATTTCTTAATTAGGCTTCTCTCTTTCAAAATAGGTTTAATAGGAACTACTCTGTTGATCCCTGGAAATAAATTAGCTCTGAGGTTCATGATCCAATTGCTTTCTTCCTTTTCAGTTTTGCAGACAATGTCTCCTCCATGGAGGTTAGTAGTCACATTTGAGATAACCATAAAGCTAAATGAATGCCCTGGATTTTCAGACACATGTCCATATAGGGCATTGGTTACCACTTTATTCTTGATGTCTAACAGGTGGCGAAGTATCCGTTCATTAAACTTTCTATTGGTCTTTCCTACGTAATAGGCTAAGCACAAATAACAAGTGCCAACGTATATAACATTCTTGGTGTTGCAGTTAGCAAAACCAGAGAACTTATAGCATTTGTTAGTTACCGGATGAACAAAACTGTTGGAACATTTAATGTGGCTGCATCGTCGTCAGTACAGAGCTTGGATATCCTGGTCACTTGATTTTCAACAATATTCTGAAAAACATGTCTCCGGTGCATGCTATTGTAGTATAGCATATGGTTCCTCCAATTTGGTTTCATGAATATAGTGGTGCCAGTTCCTTTGTGGTACCGAGGGGATTGAGAATTAGGTGTATGCCCAGCTATGGGAACACCTACCCCGATCTCCTGGCCAGATGGAAGGAGATTGACATAGAGACAAGCTTCCATTACATGCAGCTGCTAATAGACTACTTTAAGCCACATGAAGATGAGGTTTCTGCTCTTATTGAATGTAAGCAAAAGCAAATGGAAACTATGCGATTACCCGATAGCTGCTTGTTTAAGCTGGAAACCCTGCAAGATAAATTGGAAACCTATGAGAACAAATTGAAAAATATAAAAATTAACAAACTGAAGAGAGATTATTTTGATTTTATTAACGGTCGCCTGTTTGAGTGGCCGAGGGATAAGAGAGCACCAGATAGAAAAGAACGCTCTGACAACATGGGAAATGTACCTGTGACACGCAGGACTGTTTCTAGTGTGAATATACATGCTGAAGTACATAGTAATGTACACACTAATGGGCAACATCCTGAATTAGCCTCTCGCAATACTCCTAACAAGAGGACTAATGGTAGTATAGTTAACAATGACTCTGGTATGCTCGAGGTCATTACATCGCTAATGGAAAATGATAATGCAGCAAATGTAGACACTGCATCGGCAGGAAGCATTCAGCCTTCAAGTGAAATAGTTCCGAGCGTGATACCAAAGAAGGGATCTGTCCATGCACCGCGTGATACCAAAGAAGGGATCTGTCCATGCACCGCGTGATACCAAAGAAGGGATCTGTCCATGCACCGCGTGATACCAAAGAAGGGATCTGTCCATGCACCGCGTGATACCAAAGAAGGGATCTGTCCATGCACCTTTGTTACAGCAACTCCCTTTTTTATTAACACAGCAAAATGTCGGGAGATCCAGGTCAGAAAGCAGAGAGAGGAAAAGGAGAAAGGTAACTTAGGAACCTCAATGAGCTTAGATGAATCGATTTCATTGGTAATTAATATATCCGATTATGAGCTGACAGCTACCCAAAAGAGTGTTCTGCAAAGAGGCTTGAGCTTCATACCCTCAATACGTTCTGACCTGAGTGAGTTAGTGACAGACTTAAGGTGCTTTGGTAGGAACGTTACGTTGAAGTGTCTTTTTGACAATGAAAATACTGGTACAAACTATACATCATCTGTGTTGAAAAAACCAAGTTCCTTTGTCCCCAGCAACCATCCCACTGTGGAGATGTTCTTACGGTTATGTGAGAATGAGGTATATGAACAGAGGTCAAAAGGAAAAAATAAACACTACTACAATTTAACACAGGATGAGTTTCAGGCGTTAAAAGAGTTGCAAACAGTGAAAGAAATTATTTTCAGGCCAGCTGACAAAGGTGGAGCTTTAATAGTGATGAATTCAATACAGTATGCCCAGAAAATGCAGGATATGTTAAGCCATAGTGATACATACCACAAAATCGAGAAGTATCAAGTAGACAGATTAATTTCCTCAGTAAAGAATGTCCTGTATGACAAATTAATGACTAGAGCAATTGATAAAAATCTATATGACTTTCTTGAAATGGTATATCCAACTAAACCTGTTATCAAAGGGTTGCCTAAGATTCATAAGAACAGTGTTGACCCCCCTCTGAGACCGATAGTTTTGGGGAGAGGATGGGTCACTGAGCCCATTTCAATCTATGTGGAAACTGAACTCAAGAAGTTGTTGTCTTGTGCACATACTGTATTGAGGGACACTGGTCAGCTGCTGGAGAGACTGTATGAAAGAATAGAGCAAGAAAGCTCCATAGACAACCTCATTTTGGTGATGATGAATGTCAACAATTTATTCACTTGCATACCCAACGATCTAGGAATAGAAGCAGTAAGGGACTTTGCCTCTCATTTTGAAGTAAACATGGATGTGAATCTAGTATGCAGCTTCCTGGAATTGGTCCTGGAGAGCAATGTGTTCCTCTATGGTGAGAGTTACTATTGGCAGAAATGGGGGGTAGCCATGGGCACCCCCTGTGCAAACAGCTATGCCAATATAGTCCTAGCTGAATGGGAAAGGCAATGGGAAATGGATATGAAAAATGAATGGAAGGAATGCATCATCTTTTACAATAGGTTTGTGGATGATGTTATATTCTTATGGAAGGGCAGTATGCAACGCCTAAATGATTTCATCAACTATTTAACAAGTACGACTAGCTTTCTAAGATTCGAAGTGAAAACATCAGCAAATGAGATTGAGTTTTTAGACGTGAGAATTTCAATGAATAATAGCAAAGGAATTGGCACCACTATATTCAGGAAACCAGATTGGAGGAACCATATGCTATACTACAATAGCATGCACCGGAGACATGTTTTTTAGAATATTGTTGAAAATCAAGTGACCAGGATATCCAAGCTCTGTACTGACAATGATGATTCTCTGCAGGAATAAGACAAACTCTTACAGAATTTTGCTTCAAGAGGCTATAATGAAAAACAATTAGTCATGAGTAAAGGCAAAGCAATGTCCATTCGATACAACAAATGGCAACCGTACTACTCGAAACCGAAGCAGAGTGATGTGAAGAAAGGTGGGAACAGCAACAGTCTCAGATGCATGATGACCTACAGCACTGACTCCTTTGATGTCCGTGAAACCATCAAGAAATTCTGGCCAGTTGTAACTGCTGACAGTAAAATTAAGAGAACAGTAGGGGAAACATCTAAGTTTGGTTATAAAAACAAGAAGAACTTTAAGGATTTATTGTGCAACTATGATGGAATACCTAACAAGCAGAGTACAGAAGGAAGAAATAGGTTAGGAACATGGAAATGTGGCTTTTGCAAAGCTTGCAGCCACATTAAATGTTCCAACAGTTTTGTTCATCCGGTAACTGACAAATGCTATAATTTGTCTGGTTTTGCTAACTGCAACACCAAAAATGTTATATACGTCGGCACTTGTAATTTGTGCCAAGTCTATTACGTAGGAAAAACCAATAGAAAGTTTAAGGAACGGATACTTCGCCACCTGTTAGACATCAAGAATAAAGTGGTAACCAATGCCCTATATGGACATGTGTCTGAAAATCCAGGGCATTTATTTAGCTTTACAGTTATCTCAAATGTGACTACTAACCTTCGTGGAGGAGACATTGTCAACAAAACTGAAAAGGAAGAAAGCAAATGGATCATGAACCTCAGAGCTAATTTATTTCCAGGGCTCAACAGAGTAGTTCCTATTAAACCTATTTTGAAAGAGAGAAGCCAAATTAAGAAATGAAATGGAGGCTTAAGGAAGGCGTGCATCTGATTGCTGTATGTGATTGGTTGAGCAATTTAGGATCTTTATTTAACAGCAGTAAGTCAGTTCTACACACTAGGATCTGGGGAAGGTTTTTTAACTGAAAGCGCTTATCCTGTTTGACCTGCAACTTGAACAGCACAATTTGTGCTTTTTATTTCTTCGTTTTATTAAAGCCTAAATTTTAACAGAATTTCTCAGTGAACTTTTCGTTATGGTGAAATCCTTTTTTTTCATTTTATTATATTTGCCTATTAAGGCTTCCTATGGAGGTGGTTTTTGGTTTGGTTGTTTGTTCTGTATAGATGTTCAGACTTTAAACAAGATTAAAATTTCACTAAATATTTTTTTTATTATTTCAAATAAGATGTCTTAAACATTACATGAAATAAAGATAAATAACATATTTACAATTCTAAAACATTACTAACTTCAAACCATTATATAACTATTTACATTGGTGTCTATGCAAAGATTAAAATTTCAACTAATATCCAGTCCTTCATTTTTATTGTTTTTTATAGACTTTATTATAGACAGCAGAATGTCATATATATGGGTATATCTAGCTACCTATGTATGTATATATATCTACATATGTTTATATATAGATGCCATTCATTGCGTTGACTGCTCAAAAGGAGAAATGTGTGTATAACTGCCACTTTCAGTCTAAATCTGAGAATTTTGATACATGACAGTGGCTTGTTGTCTGAGATCATGGTACAGCAGGGACTGGGTTTTTAGTCCTTTTGCCACTGTAGTGTGAACTCAGAGTTGGTATATATAATCAGCAGGGGGTGTGGGGGTGCAGGATGTACAGTCCAGCTTGCATGAATATTGCAAGAAGGTTTTCTTTGGGGGAGTTAGCTTTTCTGTGTTCCAATCCTTTTGGAGTAGATCCATCAAAGGAATTAGACACACACACACACACACACACACACACACACACACACACACACACACACACACACACACACACACACACACACACATATATTTTATCCATATATTTATATATATGTGTGTGTGTGTATATATATATATATATATATATATATATATATATATATATATATATATATATATATATATATGTATATGTATATATACCATCAACAAAGTACTACAACCAGGAAAAACAGCACCCCTTCCCCTGTAGCAGCAGATAGTCCAACCAATATAGCAACTCAGTTCAACACATTTTTTACAGACTCCATCCTAGCCCTAGCTAACTTTGAAAACCAGTCCAACTGCCTTAAGTCACCAGATATCAATCCTATGGAACAGCATTTTACACTTCAACCTGTCCCTATGTCCACAATTAGAAAACTAGTTAGTAAGTAAGCTAAAACCAACAACTCCTTCTGCTGAAAGACTACCAGCTGTATTCTTAAAAAATGCTGCTGAGGATATTGCATATCCAGTACCGATTCTTATAAACCGCTCCATAGCAGAAAACCTAGTCCCCAGCTCTGGAAAATCTCATACATTACACCACTTCACAAGGGGGGAAACTCCAAAGAACTTAATAATTACCATCTGTTCGACATGCCCCTCCCCTCTGCAAAATCCTTGAAAGGTGCGTCCACACACAAATCATGACACACCTAAAATCTAATAATCTACTCTCTAAAACCCACCATGGTTTTAGACCATCCCACAGCACTAGTACCACCCTTATGTCCTTCACTCAGACAGTAAACAACCTTAGAAACAACAGAAAATTTGTCTCGGCTATCTTTCTTGATCTTTCAATAGCTTTCGACGTGGTTAATCATGATAAATTAATCAACACTCTTTCAGAACTAAATCTTATCTACCCCACTATCTCCTGGTTCAGGAGCAACTTAACAGGCAGTCAGCAGGCTGTCAGATGGCACCTAGAATTCTCTCCTCTACTACCATTCTCAGAAGGAGTCCCACAAGGTTCAATTCTTGGACCACTGCTGTTTTCTTTATTCACCAATAAACTTCATGCAGCCACAGTACAGGTCTCAATCATCCAATATGTGGATGACTCCACAATAATTTGAGTCCTCCGTCCATGAATTGTAACAATTAACACAGGCCTCCTTTCTCTCTGTAGAAAGATGGCCTACTGACTCACAGCTAATATTAAATCCCAACAAAACTAAGCCCCTCATCTTTCCACCCACGCAGCACTCAACACATGACCAAACATTTAATATCCCCTCTAGTAACAATACTGTCATATCTCCAGTCAGTCACACCAAACTGCTGGGGGTAGAAATTGATAATAACATGAAATTTGACATACATAGATCCCTTCCTATAAAGAAAGTACACAAAAACTAGGTCTGCAGATAGCAGATAGCACTAGAGCCACTATTGCATGTATCCATCTCATCTCTACCCTGCTTTACACTTCCCCAATCTGCACCTATATAAGAAAATCTGGCCTATCCAAGTTGCAAGCTTGCTATAACAAAATAGCCAAATTTCACAACTAATTCTCGTTTTAGAACACACCACTGCATTCCTCTCAAATAGTTAAACTGTCTTGAACTTCCCCAACTCCTGCTATATAATCAACTCATACTAGCCCACAATTTGCTTTACTACCCTGATAAAATCCCATCCCTACAAAACATACTACATCTGAACACCAAGCCTAGAGTCCTGCGATCCAACCACAACCCCCTACTACAAGTATCTAAAGCCAATAACTCTGCAGGTGTATCCCAAAACAACAGTCCTAAGATCCAATCACAACCCCCTACTACAAGTATCTAAAGCCAGTAACTCTGCAGGTGTATCCCAAAACAACAGTCCTGAGATCCAATCACAAACCCCTACTACAAGTATCTAAAGCCAATAACTCCAATCACAAACCCCTACTACAAGTATCTAAAGCCAATAACTCTGCAGGTGCTTCCCTTTATAGCAATTTTATTGCTAAACAATGGAACAGCCCCCCCCCCCCAAGACCTTAGCCAAGGCTTCCACTACCTCTTTCAAAACAGCACTAAAAATCACACATGCTGAACTCACAGCTCTGTATCTGCGATATTCCTGGGTAGCATCTCACAAATCCTACTGTTCTCTCTCCAACTCCTCTCCACCTGCACGTATTATCTAACTCTTGTCACCCCACACTTCATCACCAAACCTTCTTACTCTTCCCCTTCTCCTGCATTCTTCACCCCTCTTTCCACCCCTTTTCATGATTGTATTAATCAACTTAATCATCTCTATAAACTTGTCTTTTAGCTTCTGTTGAAGCATGCATAAACATGTAACTTGTGGAAATTGAACTATAGCTCAATAATTTCATATATTTGTTAGTCATTTGTGCTATGATACATTTTACCAGTGTTCCAAGTTATATACAACAACTTGTCTACTGCTTACAAATTTCTCAGTTTGGAAATGATTAGTGTTGTACACAGAGCTTTTCTCCCTGGGCCTCTGCTGAAAAAAGGACCTTGATCCAGTCATACTTTCCCGGTAAACAAATGTAAAATAAAAAAATATATACATATATATATATATATATATATATATATATATATATATACAGATATATATATATATATATATATATATATATATATATATATATATATATATATATATATATATATATATATATATATATATATAGATATATATATATATATATATATATATATATATATATATATATATATATATATATATATATATATATATATGCACACACACACACACTCACACGCACACACATATATATATTTACATCAGCAAATATTGAAAGACAAAAATCTTGAATGTAAAAATATTAATTTAAAAATGTCAAAAAAACCTTACCAACACCCCCTGTATGTCATATATTTACTACATCCATGACTGCACATCAACAAGGAAATGACAAATTCCCACACTTCAATATACAGTGGTCTTGTATACAAAAGATGGCAGCAAAGCTAGCAAAAGTAAAGAACGTTTTGAGATCTGTAACCATATATGTACAGGTTTTTATAATCTTTGTGCCAAATTTGAGAAGATGATCACATTCTGGTAATATGTATAAGTCGAAAATTACATGAACAAGAAAGCAGCTATACTAGTGTTGAGAAAGTATTGTATATAAAATGGACAGCCAAAACATTATATTTCACTGCAGTGGATGTCTTCATTGAAGCAATCAAATCCATGAATCATGTTTTGGTATTTTATGTAGGCCTTCAGGACAGAAATTTCACAATTCATTATTTTCCCAAGCAGTCAGCTCTAGATGCTGACTTCCTTTCATAGTAACCCTTTTTAGCTACCAAAAATGGCAGGTAGTGAGAATGTAAATCATTTAATATTTCTTTAAGGTGCTAAGAGCCAAACTTAGAATCAGGACAAAAAATATTTTGCTTAAGGGCATTACACTATATAATGCATATGTACAAAATGAAAATCGAGAAAAAATGACAAATATTTTGTATTTATATATGCACATGAATAGCCAAATTTCTAATTAAAGAGAAACTATATATCAGCCAATACTACAGAAAATATAAGTGAGGCACATTAACTTTTCAAAAATGGTGCAAATAGCCACACACTATTGATAAGTGCATTTAGAACTATTCTCAGTACTGGTACCAGGAAGACCTATAAATTAGTGAGAGTAAAATAAAGGGATACTAAATTGGGCGGATTCAGTAAACCCTACATGGTCTACTAACACCATGTGCGCAGCACGCCACGATATGCACATGGTAGTATACTAGTTTGTTTTCAGTAAGTGGCTTTACCCACAGTGTAGAGCCAAACAGCCATAGTAAACACTGTGGTCTGCTAGTTACAGCATAAGCAGCTGAATTGTATGGTAATCAAGCAATCCAAAATGGAGGAGCTATTCAACAAAGTATAAAGCAACCATTTAGACTCAGTGCTGGTTTTGCCTGCGAGTTCCAAAACCTACTGGAATACAGCCATGGAAAGCAGTCTACACAAAAAGAATGTTAGGGGCTGCTGTTGCTTTAATTCATGTGTATCTGCAACAGGCTAAAGTCTATGCTGTTGCTGCTGCTAATAGACCACAACCAAGAAGGAGATGAGTTTTCAGAACCCAATTAACTTATCACAACCTGTATGAGGTGGAAATTGTAGAGTGCTACAGGGTAGATAGAGACACACTGCAAGAACTCTGCTACTTCTGTCGTCCTCATTTCAGACCCATGGCAAACCGAGGGGAACCCATCCCATTGTAGACAAAGATATGTGTAGCACTTAGAATTTTAGCTACAGGAACCTTTCAGAGACCAACAGGAGACATGCTGTGGGTGTCACAGGCATCAGCATCCAGGATCCTACATCAATTACTGAATGCTATGCTCCAACATGCCAGTGACCACATATATTCTCCCTGTACTCCTGAGGACACGGCCACAAATATGCAGGAGTTCTACCCTGTAGCACACTACCCTGAATTGCTGGGTGCCATAGATTGTACACATATAGAAATTAAGGCTCCACCCAGGGAACAGGGAAGGCTCTACATAAATAGAAAGGGCTTCCACTCTATGAACTGCCAAGTCATGTGTAATGCTAAGGGAATCATTGTGAATGTGTGTGCTGGCAACTCAGGCAGCTACCACTACTCACATATCTGACACACCTCCCAGCTGTATCAGATGTTTATTAGGGGTGATATCCCACAGGGTCATTTACTGGGAGATGCAGGTTATGTACTGGAACCATGGTTGATAACACCCATCAGAAGTGTACACACACCCATTGAAGAACACCATAATGAGGCAAGTGTTCATACCTGAAATATCAGAGCATGCGTGTCGGCTGCTGAAGTCATGGTTCTGGTGCCTAGATACATCTGGGGCAGCCCAGCAGTATAATCCATGTACATGTACTGAAATCTTCACCATCTGTGTCATGCTTCACACCATCATCCTGAGAAAGCAGCTTCAGCAGGATAAATAAGGGGATGTAGCACACATCCCACAACCAATGACAAGGTCACCACAGCCCCACTCAAGTGAGGGGGAACCAGCAGCTGCTGTGGGTGTAGGCAGATGTAGGTATGCTCAATATGCCCTCACATTGGCTACGAGGCAAAACATAGCACATTCACTTACCACCTAAGGGGCTAAAATCTTCATCCTATGCACATACATATAGTAACATTGATGACAGGCAATGCTCACAGTCTTTACCTACCCATGTAATGGCTGTGTACTGAAAGCATCAGACAGAGTCAGCCCTGAACTAAAACTGTAGTAACTGCTGGATTTACAAGGTAAGTGTTGAACCTGGAGTGTTAAAACAGAATTGTGTAATAATATGAATGAATAGCATATCCTTGCATGTTGTTACTTGGTAGTGTAAGTAAGTAAATAAAAGGTGGGTGATTTGTACAACAATGACTTTAACATGTAACATAAGAGACGTATGTGAATGCATGTGTCCTCTATCAAGTAAAAGGCCTCAGGCATCAAAGATTCACACATTCATTCTCAAAAGTACTGATGGTCACCAAATGTCCTCAATTTGGCCTCATACTTTTTTAGTGGAAAATCATTAGAGAGAAGTTTGAAAGTACTGAGACACATTTCAGTTTCAGACTTCATAATCCTCAGAAGATTATTAAAAATACTGACGCCAAAAACTGTTTTGATTCTATCAACTGTCTAACTTTCTAAGACCAAAATATGTTAAAAGTGCAATTAGCGTAACAACATCACAAACGCAGATATACTAAGCACTGAGTCAGCTACGCACCCTGAGCATCAGACAAAAATCTTATGTATCCCTGAATCCAAAAGATAGAAAACAAGGATATGGCACAGTTATCATCACTTGCACAGGGTGTTGTGTGTGTGTTTTCATGGGGGGGGGCAATAAACCTACGCTAACACTAAAGGTAAGTGAGTGTGTGTCAGTAAGAAAGAGAAGCAGGCAGACATTCGGATAAAGTAATAAATGACCACTGAGACAGAATGAGCTTTAAGCTTCATGGCTGAACCATGAACTTTAACCCCCCCAATTGACCAATCACAATACCAGTAGATTGCCAGGCACCCAGTATTACTGCTGCACAAGTTAAAACAGCACTCTCCAAGGCAAGAATACAGATTCTATAGGACCTGACAATATCCCTGGTTGTGTTCTACATGAACTACAGAGTGAACTGGCACCTCACCTGTGTGCTCTGTTCAATCACAGCCTCACCTCAGGCTTTGTCCCTGCTGAATGGTGCACTGCTACAGTTATCCCTCTCCACAAAGGAGGAGTGACTACAGACCCTGGGAACTATCGCCCATTAGCCTGACGAGTCTGATATGCAAAGCTATGGAACGCATCATCATGGACCTAATAAACAAGGATATAGGGAATCTCCAAACTCTGAATCCCACACAGTTTGGTTTTGTGAAGGGTAGATCATGCCTGCTCAACTTGGTCAACTTCTTTGAATCAGTCACCAGAGCTGTCGATGTAGGCAAGGCGGTTCATACAGCCTACCTTTATCTGGCCAAGACTTTTGATACCATTCCCCACAAAGGAATCATAGAAAAACTCACTAAGCTTGGCATCAACCCCTATATCACTAGGTGGGTTGCAAACTGGCTCACAGATAGAACCCACAGTGTGAAAGTAGCTGACTCCAAGTCAGACTGATGATTAATCATGAGTGGAGTCCCACAGGGTTTGGTCCTGAGTCCTCTCCTGTTTGGTATCTACTTCTCTGAAGTCCAAGCCAACACAATGGGAGTCTGGCTGACAAAGTTCACAGACGATTGCAAGTTGGGAGCTATTATTAACTCCCCATGTGATGTTGACATCCTACAGAATGGCCTCACTGTGACCAATGACTGGTGTCAGAACCATGGCCTTAAGCTCAATGCCAAAAAATGTGTCGTCATCCCCTTTGGGAAAAACCCAGTTGCCATGAATTACCACATTGATGGTAGTCCACTGAACACAGAAGACTTTATAAGAGATCTGGAAACCCAGGTTGACAGCAACCTGTCTTTTGATCACCACATTGCCATTGTGGTCAGAAAGTTCTTCTATGTGGCACATCTCATTTCTAAGGGTTTTGCATCCAGGAAGAAAGAGGTCATTGTCTCCCTATACTCTTCCCTCATTAGGCCAGTTATTGAGTACAATGCCCCATTTGGCATGTACCTCACTAGACACCTGCAACAACTGGAGAGGCTGCAAAAGTACCTCACAAAGAGGATCCTAGGCCCTAAACATTTGTCCTATATGGACAGACTCAAAAGCTCCAGCTAGTCTCTGTCTCATATCCCCTACTTAGAGGCAATCTCTGCTTGACTTACAAAGCCATGTCTGACCCAGCTTTGTTAGAAATGCTACATCTAAAGAAATCCCAATCCCTCCGCACCACACGCTCCAGAGACCTCAACCTCATTACCACAATTAGCAGAACATACTGGAGGGACAAGTTCATAACCCAGAGACTGCCCATGCTATGGAACAGACTTCCCATACAAGCAGAGCACCTCACTGACCCTCTTCAAGAGGAATCTTGATGAGTGGATGGGAAAGAGAAAATTCACCCCGGGGATAACACCAGTGGCTCTACTCGACAGAGGCACTGGGAACTAAGGTCGGGTGGCACTATGCCAAGGTAATCCTATGGCTAGGCTTGTAAAAGCCCCAGGACCATTAGCCTAGTACACACCTATGAACCTATGAACTCTTGTGTGTGTGTCTGTATGGGCTCTCCAGGTATAATTGGTGAGAGAGAGTGTCTGCAGGAACACAGCCAAGCTCTGTGCTAGCTCTACATCTTGGTATGTCGGGCAGGTGTAAGCCATGTATAGTAGAGGTGGCAGCTCATTGTTGTCATACCCAACCATGAGACCTGGTTCTGTCAGGAGTTGCAGTGGTGCATCCACTGCTGCTACCTGACTGTGACTGCTGTCTGCTGGATGAGCTCCCATCATGAGCATGCCCAGGACGACAACTCCAGATCTGACACATCTCGGTGTGGGAACCTCAACCACTGATGGAGCAGTGAAAGTAGTGTCACTATGTGAATGTGATCAGGCAAGGCCAAGTTGGCTAACATCAGATGATGCAGCTGACCTACACCCATGTGGATGCTGCCCCCTTCCTAGCAGGCGTTCCATCACAGACACCGCCCTTTCCAACATGTCATTCATCCAATCCATTGAATTGGCAGTATGGTGGAGGCAATCATGCATGTCAGCCTGTGCCACATCTACAACCATAAGCATTTCCCTGGAGGACTTTTGGAACATGCCTGCATCTCCATAATGGCCTTAAACATACATCAAGTGGCATGGGAAGACACACCTGTATTAGGTGGAGGATAGACAGCAGCCCTCTTTTGAGCCCCACTAACAATCCTCCTGCATGGAAACTCACCCACACTTCGGCTGCAGCCAGAGTCAACAGGCACTGAAGCTGCAGTGACCACACTGCCCTGATTAAGTGTCTCACCCTCCACCTGTCCAATATCTTTGGGCTCACTGGAATGGTTTGGCTTAGGCCTACTACATGGATGGAATTCCAGGGAGTGGCTGAATGTCAATCTCAGTGTCAGATTCAACCTCTGCACCCCCTGACTGTGTCTCTTTTTGGCGACCGTCATCATCATCATCAGAGTCTGCTGATACTCTGACATCAGCTGGTAGAGGTCTCACACTTCTACTGTCAGGATTACCTGTGATAATAAGTAACAAACATAGGAAAAAAATAATACCTACACTACTATAGTCCAGTACAGGATAACAAACTGACAGTGGTGGCACTATTACAGACAGTACAGCAATACACACAACAGTCCTAACACCCTCATCGCAAACTAAATATTTATTTGAACTGCTCATCTGTACTGACATAAAAATGTTTCGCTTACCATGTGCAGATGATTGTAGGCTCACCATGCTGGATGGTCCTTGAGGAAGTTAAGCAAAAGGTAAGAACACCATCATCAGAATGAATAGTAACACAGGGGGTGAAAACTTTTTGCCCATTATATGTCCATTACTTCATTACTGTTAACAAGAACTTGGATGACACGTCCATCCCAAGCCCATGTATAATCAACTAAAAGTTAATTGTATCAATCTACAATTATCCCCACCCAAATGAATTTAATGTTAAACAGAACTTAGGTATTGCTGTCAATATTTTAATATACAAGAAATATTTAACAACAGAGATAGGTAAGCCTTCCTGGAAGCTCCTCCTATGAGATACTTGTCCTCCCTGAAACAGCAGCACCAATGTAAATTACATGCTTTTGTGCAATTTTCAGTGATCTGTCTGGATCCCTGACAGTGGACAGAAATTCTTCATTTGGTGTTAGTGGTGGCTCTGTAGTAGGCCCCACCCCCCAGTAGCCATCTGTTCATGGAACACTGCAACTGCTCTCCTCCATGCCAATGAAATCATGTCAGTGGCCCTATGGTGCACCTGATCAGATGTCCTGCTCTGGCCACCAACTGCATTCACATCAGCAGCTATATGCTGCCAAATTTGCATTCTGTGAAACATATCTCCATGTCTCATCTCAAGTAGAAAGGCACCATGATGCCTAAATGCTTCCACAATGACTTAATTTTCAGGGTCACTGAAGGGAGATTTTGGGGATTGGGACATCTGGGTGCCATAGTCCTAGGTGACATAAAACACAAAAGAAGGATAATACACATAAGTATCACATAAATAACAGTCCTGTTTTGATACATATCTTAAAAGGAAGTAGTTCACTATTACACACTGGAGAAACATAAAACAGTCAAGAAATTCAAATATAAAAAAGGAATTGTGTGGTTGTAACAAATTACAGTCACACACAGAGCAAGGTTGGATCCAAAACAAGGAGAGTAACAATAGCAATATCTTGTTTGTGCCAAAACAGAAATGCAGCTTTGCTCCCCCACCCCAAAAACAAAAAGCAAATGACACATTTTGATAACAAACCATCAGTGAAATGCTATAAGTGCTATCAAATAAACTGTCCCTGAAACGTGTATTTCATTTTAACTCATTCATTCCAGTGGAGTTCAGGTAGTTTGCACTGTAACTTCTAATGGGTGGGGCCTAAGCCTTTTGACTGAATCAAATTATGTCCTCACATTTCAAACAAATGTTCATATCGCTGGAACCATAGGGGTTATGAAAGAAGTATAAATGGCACACTCTTCAGCACAAACTATTTTTATAGTGGTAGTATTCTTTAGTTGTAGGTCATAAACAGAATTTTATAAGTCACAGTAAACAAAATAACGATTACATTTGTAATATTTTGTAAACTACTTGCAATATCTCAGCAGCCACTCAAGTTACACACATACTGTCAGTAGCATTTTATTCATCTCGCTGAGAGCTTTCATATGAGGTTAAGGAGTTTTGTCTATGTTACCTGGTTGTTAAGATATTAGAAAAATGTCAAAATTATAATTATATAAATTAATATCATAAAAACAACAGTTAATATCTATTTACCTGCACTAGACAGAAGTCAAATATTAATGCAGTTGAGTTTGGAATTGTGTATGCTTTAAGAAGAAATCTTTTAATACCCTGTAAATAGCATGGGTTTTGAATTATTGAAGCAAATATGAACAATCAATATTTTACACCTAGAGGCGTCAGTAGGAGTTAACTGCAGATGCACCTGGAGGCATCGCTCAGATGTAATGAGTTAAGCTATTGCCAGTCATATCTACCTGTGGACTGCACTCCCCTAGAGGTGTGTTTGGTCCATCCTAGAAGGCTAACACCCCTGTGTCATTGACAAAATAGGACATTCATATTTCACAGAAATAACAATAGAAGAGTCTACAGAGAAAAACAGTTGTAACATTAGCACTTGTAATGATAGTTAATAACGCTGGGCATCTGAGAATGTGAAATGTACTGCCAAACATGCCCATGCCATCAGTACACTTCAAAGAAATGCATACAGATTAAAGTAGCATTTGCTAATGCATATAGATTTGTGTGTGTGTATGTGTGTGTGTCTATGTGTGTCTACTGTTAAATATCAAAATCCCCAAATGTCAAACCTCTAAATCCCGATGTTCAGATGTTCAGAAGTTCAAAGTTTTAGAATCTCGAAATGTATCAGTGGAGATCACCGTATAGTGCCGAACGGGAACTTTACAGTTCTCTTCATTATAGTGCAATCTCAGAGCTGGTATATTTAAGTAGCAGAGGGTGTGGGGGCAAAGCTCCCCACATGGGTGGTGAAGGGGGCTTCCCCCCTGCAAAAAGATGATTTTTGAGCTTTTCTTCTTTTAGGTGTTTTTTTATTTTTCATTTTGAGGTTCCAAAACATCAGACTTCTGAACATCGGGATTTAGAGGTTCAAGGTTTTGGAATTTTGAAATTTAAAAGTAGACCTATATATGTATATATATATATATATATATATATATATATATATATATATATATATATATATATACACACACATATATATATATATATATATATATATATATATATATATATATATATACATATATATATATATATATATATATATATATAGATAGATATAGATATTACATTTGTATTACTGACATTTCAGCATATATAGTGTATAGCTGAAAAATGCAAGCATACCTTATCAGGATTAGTAGTCTTCTATGCAGATAAATCCCAAAGAAATATCTTTTGTGTTATCCACATAAACAAGTCTCATCACCTTCAGGTTCCCTAGCTACTCAATTCCCATTTTATGGTATAGATTCAGGGATGCGAGCACAGTGAAGATGCAAATGAGGTGTGAACTCACTAGAATTGTTAAATCCCAAATACTTGGCTCCATATAGTGTATCAGATGTAAACATAGTGCAGACACTCCCTCAGTGTTTGTTGCTAATGGATTGCAACTGTGAATGATTAGAATGAATCTTTATCCTGGTCTACCCCTGGCTGCTATGCGTTCCTGACCCTAGCGATCCTGTGCCACTCTTTAGCTAAACCCTACTCCCTGGATCTACAGAAGCTCTCCTGGTAAACCAGAACCTATATAAAGGACCTTCCACTGCTTCTTCCCCTGTATTTCTCAAAGAATTTTGGCTTCCCAACTCTGAACCCTGTATTTAAAAGGAATCTAGAAAGTATGTGTTGCCCTTGTCTAGCCTTATAGTTTATTTTTGTATTACCTACAGTGTCGCTAGTTCAGCCTGGACACATAGCAGCCTCACCCCCACTCTCCCAACTACTAGTTGCTACCTCTCCCTTTCTGGCCTGCCCACCACATAATATCCATGCCCTCTTGGATGAATCTCTAGAAACGTTTTTTTTCTTTTTTTCTCATCCCAGGTCTTCCCTGCAAAGTACTTTCTTCTCTATTTTTTGTCCACTAGATGGCACCCTAACTTTGCAACAATATTCTACCTGAATCTCTCTCTCCCCACTACATTAATCGTACCTATTTTTCCTGCTGTTTGTAACATTGCTTCTGAACCTTTCCTTTTCTCCCCCACATATATTTTTTATTAAATTCTCAGTTTGACCATAGCCTAACCCTTTTATCACTCCTTTCACCCACCTTCACTTACCTTAAATTAGCTGCTTTTCCTGATTGTTTTCTGACTGTTGTCCTTCTTTTTGTCTTTACCCACTCCATTCACCCTGCGGACTCACTCCAGTCCCCTACCCTACCCCCAATTCCCACCCACCCCAAGGGTCCTAAACTTATACTTCCTTAACCACTCCCCCTACTTTTATTTCCTCCAATCACTCTTTCATCCTCCCCTCCTGGGCTGCTTATCACCATCCACCTGCCACACTTACTTTTTCACAAGTATCATCCATCACCTCCTGTCATTATTTCTTCTTCCTCTTCCCAAATTAATTCCTTGCAACTCTCCTGTCACTATGCCCACTCTAGTAACTTTGTCACATTCAAAACAACTTCTCACATTCTCAGTTTTCCTTTTCCTTATTGTACCCTACTTTCTAACATCCTATGAACATCGTAGCCTCACAGAATCTAATACTTTCTCCAGACATATTACTTTACCTTCCATAAATTCATCTCATCACTGTTTTAACTTCATATTTTCTCCCAGCTACCTTCCTACAAATTTTCATAGAAAGGTTCACATTACCTACTCCCATCATAAAGACAGAAAGTCCCTAATCATTTCCGCTAAACCCTCTAACCAGTTAAAAAGATTAATCCTCTCTCTTCTAGCAGGTGACATTCAACCCAACCCAGGCCCAAACAAAACTTTAACTAGAAACCCTCTTTGTACTCTCCCCTCTAACTCAAATATACTAACCAAACCCCCAAACTCTCTCACTATAGCTCACCTTAACATCCGTAGTATTAAAAATAAAATTGCCCCCCTTCATGTTCTACTTGACATACACTCATTCAACATCCTTTGCCTGTTTGAAACCTGGCTTAAACCAGTAATTCAGGACAAGGAGATTATTCCCCCTGGCTACAACATCCATCGACTAGACTGTAATGTAAAAAATGGTGGTGGAATAGCAATCCTCTACAAATCATGGATGCAAATCACTGCCTTACAGGATAAGCCTCTGTTTGAAAGTAATGCCGAAATCCTTATATCCAAACTCCAGCTTAATGCCTACAAATCCATCTATATAATCTGCATCTACCTTCCCCCAGGCAATAACATTAGTACCTTAGAAGAAATCTTTAGCTGGCTGGCCATTCACTTTCCACAAGAAACAATAGTCCTTGGGGATGTCAATATCGACTGGAATACCTGATCTTCAGCTGACCTTTCCACCCTCTTAAATCTTCATGGTTTTTCCCAAACCATTCTTTCCCCTACCAGAACAAATAAACCTAGCAACAAAGAAAGCATTTTAGACTGGATCCTGATAAATAGCCACCACCAAACATATACAGTAGGTACGCTGCCTGAGGATATAAGTGACCATGCCCTTACTTACTTAATTCGATATAAAACTGATACCCCCAATTTAACTAAATACAAAATGGTTAGAACAAACAAAAATGTTATCCCTGATAGCTTTGAAGCTGAACTTAGGTCCTGCAATTAGTCTCCTCTTAAACACCTCCCACTGGATGATGCCGTGACTTATTTTAACTCTAAATTCTTATCTATTCTTGACTCACATGCTCCCACAAGATCCATCAGACTTTGCTCAAAAGCCGCCCCTTGGCTAACAAAGGACACAAGGCAAAAGATTATTCTGAAAAATAAATTCTGGTCCAAATACCACAGTACTAAAGATCCCACTGACTAACTCAAATTTAGACAAATAAGAAACATTACAAAAAAAACAGTACTTCTTGATAAAAGAAACTACTACTGCCATTTGCAACAAGCTAACCTACATAACCCACAAAAGTTCTGGGCAGGAATAAATAGTTTCTTAAAGCCTGGCCACTCGGACACTCCAAGCCCATCAGGCACCTCCCAAGGTAACCCCAAACAAACTGCTAATGCCTTCAATACCTTCTTTACTGAAACTGACCAGTCTCTTTCTAATCAACTCTCTCCTGATATCTCCTGTCTTTCCACCTCCTCTAACACTTCTATTCCCACATTTCAATGACAACCTGTACCCTCTTCACTCATTTGTTCTCTTCTACATAAACTTAAGCCATCCTTTCCATCAGCTGACCTTCTACCTGCTCTGTATCTAAAAGTTGCTGCTAATGCTTTAACCTACTCCATCACCATCCTGATTAACAGAACCATTGAAGAAGGCTACATTCCTTCACTCTGGAAAATATCTCATATTATTCCCCTTCATAAAGGTGGAAACACAACTGAACTCTCTAACTACCGACCCATAGCCTTGCTCTCTCCTCTTGCTAAAATCATGGAAAAATGCGTCCAGAAGCAACTTCTGAATCACCTGTTAACTAACAATCTGCTAGCTAACTGTCAACATGGCTTTAGACCTTATCATAGCACCCACCTCTGCCCTCCTCTCCTTCACAGACTGTATCAATAAAAATAGGAACAATAATACCCTTATCTCTGCTATATTTATTGCTCTATCCAAAGCCTTTGATATGGTCAATCATGAAATACTGTTACACTTACTTAAATCATTTGCACTAGACACAAGTTCAATTAAGTGGTTCCACTCTTATCTGTACAACAGACAACAGGCTGTGTGTTGGCATAATAGCTTATCCAACCACCTCCCCATTACTCTAGGAGTCCCCCAAGGCTCAATTCTTGGCCCTCTCCTGTTTTCAATTTTCATTAATGATCTTCATACTCGTATTTCTCCTGCCATCTGTATACAATATGCAGATGATTGTACTTTAATCTGTTCTGCCTCATCCCCCTCTGAACTGCACTCTCTCACACAAAAAACTTTCAAAACCATAGAGATGTGGTTCCTCAAACGATGCTTAATTTTGAACCCCCAAAAAAACAAATTATTACTTTTTTCACCAACCTGAAAATCCTCTCCACTGAACTTCTGTGTCATATCAAATAATGGCACCAACATATAACCCGATCCAACTACCAAACTCCTCGAAGTTGAGATAGACAACAATCTGACCTTTGACATGCACATCAACAATACTATAAAATTAGTTAACAGAAAACTAGGCTCCCTCTATAGAATTAAATCATTCCTTACTCCACTTGCCAGAACTTCCATTGCTCATTCCCATCTTATTTCCACCCTCCTGTATGCCTCCCCTATCTACACTTCTTTGTCCAAAACTAACCTCAGCAAATTGTCTGTTGCTTACAACAATATTGACAGATTTGCCACTGACACTACTTTTAGAACCCATCACTGCCAAAACTTAAGGCAACTATGATGGCTCGAACTACAAAACCTAATTCTATTTCACCAGCTCTCCTTAGCCCACAAAATCCTTTACAAACCCACAAACATTCCCATATTCATTTCCCTTATCACTCCTTACTGTAATCTTAAAAGCCTTCATTCCTTCGACAAACTACTTATATCCACTAGTAAACCCAATAACACAGACGACAAATCCTTGTTCTCCAACACAGTAGGAAAAACTGGGAACACTCTTCCTCACAATCTCACAGCAATCTCCTCTCTTCCCTGCTTTAAATCCCAACTCAAAACTCACCTCAAAACCTACTGGCTCTGCCCCTGTAACAACCCTGACTAGCTTTCCTTGAGTATCTAGATACTCTCAACTTTTCTGCTTTAAGAAACTCTTAACAAAACACACTTTTTATTTCTCATTTTCTGTTTTTGTAGTTAATATCTAATGTGTTTTGATGTATATACTATTATATATGTTTAATTTGTACCTGTTCTTACTAATGTTTGCATGTGGAGCTTTTCTGCCTGGGCTTCTGCTGAAAATGGACATATATCCAGTTGGACTAGCCCGGTCAACAAATGTAAAATAAAATAAAATAAATAAAAATTACTGGTAGGGAGAAAGAAAACACAACAGCAATTAAGACTCCCCTACCTACAGTGGGAGTGTCAACCAGGTTAGACTTACAAAGTGTAGAAGTAACTGTATCGATGTTTTAAATGTAAGGAAGCAGCACACATTTCACAGTTTCTGCTCAGTAACATCCAACTTCCCCTTCATTTGTTTACCACTGTATATTATTGCCATTTAATATCCTCACACATTTTAAGGACAATGATACGGAATGCCTTACGGACTGCATGTCTCAGATTACTGCTCACATAAGACAAGAATGGGCAACAAAGAGAGTGATAAGACAGACTTGCATTTATGCAAGGAATAGTCATAAATGGCTGTGTGATCACTCAGGTCACTGAAATTAATACATATGCAAATAACTGTCATATGGTCTGTTAGAACTGTGAATGATGTTTCAGTTGGTTGTATGGACAATGATTTTTGTTCTCTGCTGCAAAGCTGTTTGTTTATGTGGCAAAGAGGGATAAGACACCCTTATTGTGTTTTGAAGTTCCATTGGAGTGAGAGTTCAAATCTAGACCTATGTAAAAAATATTTCATGTGTACCAACAGAAATTTTGTAGTGTTGTTTATTTAATAGAATTGGCCTCAATGGTGCAGCTGTTAGCTTGTCACCTCAGAAGAGGTTCTCTGGTTCGATTCTCAGCTAGGGTGCCTTCTATGCGGTCTGCATGTCCTCCCTGAGGTCACATAGATTTCCCCCAGGTGCTCCAGTTTCCTCCCACATCTTCAAAAGACATGCAGTAGGTGGATTGGACTCTCTAAATTGGCCATAGATGAGAGTGTGTGCACAAGTGAGAGGTGCAAATGAATTACCGTGGCAGTGCTAACCAGTTAGTGGTGTAAACTTTGGCTCAGCATGATTGTCATTACAGAAATGACACCCCGATCCCATGTGTAAAATGGAAAAATGGGGTTGAGGATGGATGGATGGATTTATTTAAAACCATTCTTTTGTTCATTTCACCTAATTTTCCCTTTTTTGTGTTTTTCTTTTCTTTCTTTTTTTTTTCAATGCCAATGTTGGCACAGTGCATGGCTTAGTGCAAACAAGGGCACAATGAATGTCAGGTTTAACTGTGTTTATCTCATTTGCATGATGCTTAGCAGTGCATAAACATGGATTAATGGCCTGCATAGGAAGCAGACAGAAAACCTGCAGACAGGGCATAGACAGTGTAAAAGTCAGAAAGGATACATCATTGCAGTTTTTGCTTTCCATTATACAACACTGCTAAGCAATGTTGTGTGGCAGTTAGCAAGCTTCTTCAACACCTGTAGCCATCAAACACCTGCAGACATGACACACAGAGTCAACAATGTAAAATGGATACATGCTATTAATTATGCTGGGAACCATACAAACATACTAAGGAGCATTGGGCAGCAGTTAACACACAGAACTTAAGACTGAATAGGGACTTATCCAACCATCATTTAATTATTCCTGTGGAAGCAGGTAAAGTGTAGAGCTGTAATGCAGATGGTTTCAGGTTTTAATACAGGAAGCGTAACATATTTTTACTGTTGTGACAGTCCACTTTATATTTATGAACACAAAAATATACAAGTATTATTTCAACATTCTTGTGGCAACAGGTATAAGTGTAGGGCTGCCATACACATGGACCTGGGTTCTCATGCAAGAAATTCCAGACATTTACACTGTTGTTTCATTTCACATTATATTCAGTCTCACTTATAACACTTTAGACATAATCATAAATAGTGGAGGTGATATGAATTATATGTATGAGGGATAAGACACCCTTACTATGTTTTGAAGGTTCAGGTGTATGACTGAGGGTATACTGCCTACTATGTTTCTGTAAGTATAATTATGCTATCTGGACTTGGATGACCTTCACACTTAAATAACACACCTACACAAATGAATGTATAGACAAGGACCTTGTCAGGTCACACACATACATGGTTAGCACCTCAATCTACTATCTGTATTTATAAATAAATCATGACTAGGTCTTGGAAGCATTTCTTTGTGGCAAATATGGAAATCATCACTGCTGTGGAAGAAAATGTTTTGTCCCTTATGCATAAGTTTGAATTCCACACTGTAAAATCAATTTTATTAGTGTATAAAGTCAAACCAAAAATGTGCCTGGTCATGAAATTTATGCTCCCCAGTGCATGTCTGCAAAGTTAAATCACCTAACATTTACAGCAGCAGACACCCCTCAAACTAATGTCAAGTGTCAGATTACCCTTCCAGTTTAAAAAAAAAAATTGATTTTCAACGTGCTTGGCACTGCTGCTCTCTGCTTAACATCATGCAAACATGGTTGGCATCATTGCTTGGGTTTGTTCACTACAGCAAACACGATAACAGGAATTGGTGGGAAATCATTATTTGCCATTGCTCTACTTTTGGGATTAGAATTTATGGTGTTAGAAGGGAAGGTGCCCAATTTAGGGCACATACGTGGGGTCCTCAGGAGTCCAGAATATGTATTGGACTCCTGGTAAAGCACCACAGCCAAAGGCTTCTGCAGGGAGACTATTCTGGCTCCCATTACAAGTCTGAGGCTTGGAGTAGTCCAGCTTAAGCTGTATCTAGTGTGACTGGCATTCCACACACTGAAGAACAGTGTAGGCACAATTTCAATGACCTACAAAAGTGCAGGAGGGATACACTCAACCAGTGGCTGGATGAGTTTCAAACTAGTGACATCCTACAGCTGTGTAAGTATGCTAATAAAGATAATTTATAACACATAAAAGCTAAATATAGGCAAGACTGGTATGCATATTGCTCTTCTGTTCTTTTATTTCCTTTTCACGGCTAATTCTAAAATTGAGTTGAATCTGCAGGCTCGTGTTGATCATCTGGAGAGGCTGAGGGGAGCAAGTGGTATGCATGCAGCACAAGAGAATATTATTGTAGCTTTAAAAGTTAATTATAGTTTTTTTGTTTTCTATACAGTAGTAGCAGAGTGAGCATGTATATCCCAACATGTAAAAGCAAGTATGCATGCATACATCTGTAGCATAAAACCAACTATAGGAGTCAAACGCAAGACTGCAGTTAGAAGTTGTGAGTTCAAATACCATGAGTAACAACTATACAATATTGCATTTCTTTAATAATATTACATAACTTAAACTCTGTATGGGTGGCATAAATGCCATGCTGTTAACTGCAATCTATATATTGAGCATATGTGCAGTATATGTACATTGCAAGGATTACTTTGAGCAATCTGTAATTATAGTTTGTAATTGTTAAGACATATACTTAAATATAATAGTTCATATAAAATAGTTGTATAATTGTGATAATGCATTGTATGTCACATATAATGGTACTAATTTTGTCTTCTTTTTTCTCCCACCCCAATACTTTATCTATTTTTATCTTCTATTATGTGTCACTAAAATGTCTACATGTCATCCATCTATAACAAATCACTAAATGCTTCACAGTACAGGGAGGTAGGCCAACCCCAGAGTGTCAGCCTATCCCTGCTCCACCGGCTCCAGCACCAATGCCCAGTACATCTGGGACCCAAACTAGCAGTAATCAGTAATTTCTCTGCTGCCCCTGCACTAGCTGTGCCCTCAGGTAGCACTACTCCAGCAGCTGATGCTGTGGTACCCTTCAGGAGTACAGGCAGAGGTGGTTATATCATCATCCACCAGGAGATGCCAGGGTTGGTGTGTAAGATTTTTCACAGCTCCATTGGTGTAGGCCTACACCAAATGGAGAGGCTGCTTTCCTTCATAGACCATAGGAGGAGAAGATGTAAAATGCTCCAGCAGACAACAGGGTAAAGGGACAGTGATGACAGTCCTGCAGGTGAGGACTAGATTCTCACTGTCTCTGTTTGATAGGCATGAGCTTGCATTGTCCCTTCCCTCACCCCAATCATGGTGTCCCCCAATCTTTTGTGCCCCTCATTGTCCCTGTGTGTTGTCTTGTTTGTCCTGTTTGTTTGCATTTGCTTCCTCACCTACCCAACATACCTGACCCAGAAATACCAATGTCCCTTACCAAGCATTCCTCTCTTACTGAAATAAAAAAAAGCAAAAATGGGCACCTATTCCACAAAACAAAATACTGTTCCATACATATTTCTTCATTTCACACACATGTCTTCTTGACACACTTGATTTGGTCCAATTAGCTATACAATATGATTGCATTGTTGTCACCTGTCTTTGTGGAGGTCACAGTCCAAATTCAGCTAATATTCTGTACATATTTTCAGTTTAAAAAGAAATTGATAGCTATGGTTCTTTCCTCCCTCCCTCTTGCACTTTCCTGTATTACTTTCTCTTTGGTCTTCCCCCTGCTTGCACCACATTTCACCAATTTCCTATATACGCCATTTTAACATCTATAATTTGGTCAAAAAATAGAATCATACACAACACACATAAGTACCAAAAAAAAAAAAGAAATGGATTCCTTCACTTTTTGGCCTCTACATTTGCTCAGAGCTTGGCATCACTTACCAATACCAAGCGATTGAGAATGGCTCTTCTGTCGTGTGGTTACCTTCATGCAATTTCACTTAAACACACTGCCCTATGTCAGCACACAGTAAGACACGGTAAATGTAGTATAAAGAATTATTTCATTGCATTGTCACTACTTATTTAAAAGTATTACATAAACCTGGATTCCAATCCTATATCATCTGGGCTCAAAAAGAAATGTGTCAATACATTTACACCTGCTGCCACAAAGTCAGCTAAGCAGCAGGTGTGTTTCATACACTCAGTACTTGCTCTCATAATTTTAGCAATGAGCCTCATGTTTGTGCACTGCTTAACTATGCACAAACAGGGAAAGCAGTGGAAATGTGTATCTCACATGCACAAAGACTTTGCCAACCATCATGCAAACCCACTGCTCATTGTTCCACTATACCAAGCCGATAATAGCATGTATTATGTTTGTTTACTGTTCATTATGTCTTCGTGCCATGAAACTACATGTGAAAACATAATAAATGAAGGCCCTATCTAAGAAAATGTCACATATTTACAATGCAGCCATGTCTTACTTTCCCCCCATACACTGCATCCCTGGTATCTCAGTACTCGTTCACAAATATATCAACTACACTGTATAAATTAATAACAGATGTTATGTTATATACCGTGCACATCTTTAGAATGGCAACACACACATTCAGATTTTCAAACACTTGTACTAATGTGCACATCTGTTTGCATATAACTTGTAAAGCTGTGTCTTAAAGTATACCTTCACATTGGAACACAACCACCACATACTACACATTGCACACTCACCAATCTGGTAAACTGTAGAACTTTAAATATTTTCACAGTTGAACATTCCTACACATCCATTTCATGTAGGCCTCCCACCATCTTCTCTCCAACATCCAGTGCTGATGTCGTCCACCATAAGTTGTCCTGCAGCCTGGTAAGAGTCAGACATGTGTCATGACACTTGTATAAAGTACTGAGTTCTCTAGTCAGTGTACCTGGATAGGTAGGAGTTCTATTCTCACTGTAGTCAACTGGAGTGTGTGTGTTTGTGCACTTGCTTGACATTACAGAGAATATTTTACACCAGCTATTAGCATTTTCTGCTCACCATACACTGCTGATGTCATCATCTATAAACTGTCTGACACTAATCAAGTCAGACTTGACTTGTGGTGCTTGCCTTAAATACAGAATTCTGTAATCCATGTACTTAGATAGGTAGGGGTTTTGTACTCACTGCAGTCAGCTGAGGTGTGTGTTATTGTTTACTTGCTTGACATTACAGAGAGCATTTCACACCAGCATGTGAGACACTGTTATTACCATCTTCCTTTCAACAGACAAGGTTCCTGTCCTCAGCTATAGATGATTTGTAGATGTCCAGTATTCCCATTAGGACAGGGTCAGAGACTGGCCTAGAGGCCAGGCACAAGTCACCTCATCTTACAGAATACAGATTACAATGACAGGGCTTTCAGTCTATCCAAATACATCATGGCATGGTTTGTAGGCCCTTTATTTTCCTGGTGAGGAACCCCTGTGGTCTTTCCAGCTGCTGCAGGTGGCTGGTGAGGTACATGCAAAAGGGAGCATTATACTCTATTAGTGTTCTGATGAGGTTCAAGTGCAGTGCTGTTATATCATCCTCAGATCTGGATACGATGGCCTGACCTATGAAGTGCATGACATGGCTTTTCCATACCACTGTGGACACTTGGTGGTTGAAGTTCAGATTACTATCTATGTGTGTTCCTAGGTCTTGCACTACTAGGTTTCAGCACAGGGAGAGTGCTGTCAATGCTGTAATTAGTGGGGAATTCCACTTTGTAGAAGGCCAAAATAAAGACACATTTTTGCATTTATTTGTAGATCATGTAGCTTTGGCACCAATCATTTGTCTGTGTTAGCCCCTCCTGTGGTATGTTATCATCACTGATGGACTCAATGATTACACCCAATATGTATTAATCAGCAAATCTGGTAAGCCAGAGGCCATATACTTTAGCCTTGACTGGCAAGAAATAGATTCCAAACAGTAAAGGGCCAAGCACAGATCCCTGGAGTACACCAATGGTGACAGCTCTACTGGTAGAGGTTAATTCACCAACTTTTACAGTATGTGCTCAGTTGATGAGACAATTGATTAACCATCTAGTAACATAAGGGCTAATCCCCAACTGGGAGAGTTTCTCAATGACACCTGAGTTGGGGATTGTATTAAAACCCTTGGCCAGATCAAGATAGGCTGTATGCGCTATCTTTCCTTCATCCAGGCTTATCACACAGACTCAATGGGCTGTGACAACTTTGCAGATCACCTATAGCATGAATAAGCACATACACCTACCTGACACAATTGGATACACACTTCAACACACTCTCCACATGGACTGTGCTCCTGTAGAAGGGTGTACAATCACATGCATCCATTGGAATTTGGGGGGACAGCACCTGATGCATACATGTATAGATGTCACAAATGAAGCAAGTTTGGTATCAAATCTGGTATCTCCAAATAATATCTCTGTTACTTGAAACCTGAAGAAGCAGTGAGTAACTGAATGTTTTTAACTAGCTAATAAAACAGACATATATTTTAGACTCGTTGTTCTCGGATACTCAGTCTTTTTTGAATGCATGTATAGACACATCCTGACTCTCCTCATCTCTGAGGTAGACCAACATGTCATCATGGACCTTTTCTAAATGGACACTAGTAATATCCCAGCTGTGTACAACAGATCTGTGTGAGTTGTTAATGCTACATCCATGTCTGTTACATTTGCTAGATGTCCTCAAAGAGGTCTTCAAGGGCATGCATGATGACAACACTGTCATCTTGTGAAACTTGACCAGGTCAAGGCATTTAACACAAATCTATACTGAGGTATTCACTCAACACTACCAGATGTGGCCATAAACACCTATATCACCAAGTGGGTAGACCACTGGATCAAATATGTGGTATCTAAATATGTTGAAAAATGTGAAGTGACCTATATCTTGAGTCCATTGATCAGGTCCATACATCAGGGCTGTCTGCTAGGCCATTTCCTGTCATTATTTAAGTCACAGATGTCACGAATGACATACACATGCTGTCTCCAAACAGCTGTCTGGGGGACTACAGATTGTGGGGCCATCAATGACTCCAATTGTGATAATAGTATAATACAGACTGTATCAACACACATCAAAGATTGCTGCCACAGCCATGACAACACACGAGATGAAACAGAAACATGGGGGGATTTGTTACATTATGAAAACAAATGCATAACCCAAGGAAAATGTAGGCATGAACCCCTACAGACAGACAACTGGTATGTGACCTGTGTCCTTGGGTAGATGCATATGGAATGTCCACCAGCATGTGGCCATAGTGCTGACTACTCCCTTGTATGTAACACAACTACCGAGTATGTGAAGGACATCCACATCACAGGCCATAATACCTCCATAGTTAACAGCCTTCATCACACCAATAACTGAGTACAATGCAGCCTTCTTCATGTACCTCCCTACACATCTTCCAGTGATGTGTAGCTGATGTGTACCACCTTTGCCACAGTAAGCTGTCACACATCTTATTGGCCATACCTAGGTATTTGTTTTATTGCATAAACATTACTGTCTGATGGTGCGGAACCCAGATGTGTTACATCAGATGCATGTGTGAAACTTGTTCCAGTGATGCACACAGTACATATATAACTGTTTGACAACACTGATGGCATGGGTAACTTTGTGACAGTCTGGATTGTGCCATATATATGCCATGCACATATGTCAACTAGCCTGTAGTGAACCCAATGTCACATACATGTATAGCAGTGTCCCTCCTAACACCTTCAGTAGATGTTACAGTGTTAGGATGATGTGCTTGATTACCCTCATAGATTGCTGACATGTCAAGTGTATTTGTACAGAACAATCTATGATCACTCAGAATCACATATGTTGTGTCAGAGACATAGTATTACTGGTGGTATTATTCTGATATTGTCAATGATTGTCTGTGCTTCCTTTACTGTTGTCCATGAGCTTGTAACTGTGTCCCACTTGTTGAAGTCCTCTGCTGACATTATATATTCAGGCAAATGAGTTTACACAGCTTCACAATATGCACCCAACCCCGGTTGTATATAGCATCCCTGATATATGTCCTCTCCATTGTTCAGGTCAAGATGCTTATCTCCCAAAGACATCTTCCCCATTGTTATGTCACCTTGTCTGACAGTCACATTTTCACTGTGCAGTCCATACTGTGCTTTGGAGCCTCCTGGAACGCTAATTCCACCTAATACGCGGCTTCTCAGTGCTTCTGTGGCTCACTAGTGATATCTGCATTGCTTACTGTACTTATTTCCTTGTTTCACTTGAAAGAAAGTTACTGTTTGTCGTTTTTGCATTTAAGTTACCTGTAACACATTGCACTTAAGTTACCTGGCACTTGCTCACTAAAGCAATTATATAAGTCAGCACTAAAAATTAAAAGCACTACACCCTCACTCCCCACTGGCCCTAGTTTTCAATTATTAAGGAATTCCCAATATTATTCTAGCATGTCCAAAGGTCAGTTGTCAATCTCCTCTCCGGTCCAGCTGGTGAATCTGGGAATCTTGAGGCAATGTTACAACTGCCTCATGTACACAGACAACCCTCTCCTCCTCCCAACAAATTTCAACACATGTGAGAGATGCAACCATATAGCCAAACTGGAGGCTAAGCTCTCTCAACTCAGGACTGGCATAACCAGTCAGGAGGAGAAGGAAACCATACTCACTACAATTCCAGTCTCACATAGACCTACCACGACAGCAAACCAAACACATAATCACACAAAAACATACTCGGAGGCTCTAAATAAAGATCTGCCTAAGCAGCAGAGACCTCCAAAGCAGACACCCAAGCAGCCGCTACCCCAAAACAAAACACGTGCAACACATATCTCACAAAGCCAGTGTGCCAAACAGTCACAGCCCTTAAGACTAAACAACACACCTGATACACTTGTAATAGGTGACTCTATCATCAGGCACACTGACGTCCTGCTCACCAGGCTGAACAAGGAGAGGGTCACGGTGAGCAGCCTGTCGGGTGCTAGGATCCGCCACATAACACAAGCACTCAGGTCACTCCAAGGAAAGTACAAATATGACTCAGTCATTGTCCATGCTGGTGTGAATGACCTGAGACGTACCTCCCTGGACTACATGAAAAGAGACATAAAGGAGCTCTCTGAGCATGTAGCCCAGGCCGGTATGACCCTGACCTTGAGTAGCATCTTACCCTCACCAAGAATGATGCCACAATATGAAGACAAGATGATCAATTTCAACAATTGGCTTAAGTACTGGTGTCATTCAAAGGGGATCCAATGCCTGTCAGCTTGGGATGATATGCTCGACAAGCCACGATGCTTCACTAGGGACGGCTTGCACCTGTCACCCTGGGCTTTCGGATATTGGCAAAGGCTCTTGCTACCCCATAGTGCCTTTTTAGGCAAGGCTCAAAAGACAAACCCACCTCCATAGGTATCACAAGGGATAAGAAACTAAGAGTAATGCTACTCAATGCCAGAAGTCTAAACCTCAAGATGCACGACTCGAAACTCTCCTTAGCATGGAGAACATCGATATCTGTGCAGTAACAGAAACCTGGTTCAGGGCTCCCGAGAGCACCCCAGCACTACCAGGTTATACCTCATACCATGCTTTTGCCCCAAAACTTGGACCGAACCACAAAAGGAGGGAGTATCGATATTCATCAAAGATACCCACACCTCCAGGTTGGTGGCAAAGCACGAAGCATCAGAGACTATCCATGTGCAACCAACAGTGGGTAAAACTGCCTTCCAGTTTATAGCCTGCTACAGACCACCCTCCCAAAACCAGGAACCCCACTCAGCCTTCCTGAGAACACTGGAAAATATGAAGGTCTCTCCAAACACCATTATATTGGGCGACTTCAACCACCCAAACATAGACTGGGAGCATTACTCTAGCTCCAACACCCTAGCCCAAAGGTTCCTAGAATTTATAAACTCAAATGCTATGGAACAACTTGTTACCACTCCCACAAGAGGGAAAACATACTGGACCTGATCATCACCAACATGGGGACTCTATGCTCCAGACCAGAAGTGTATCCCTCACTGGTAAGATCAGACCATAAACTAATCTCACTGGATATTCACATCCCGACCCCACCCCCTGCCCAAAAAACCACAGTGAAAAACTTCTCTAAAACAAATTTTACACTCCTCACAACTGAGGTGGAATCCTTCAAAGCCCCGGCCTGTGGAAAATACAGCCCAGACCGCAGAATCCTTTATAAACGCATTCTATGAACACCTTCAGGAATGCATGGATCATCGATCCCAAATAAAACCAAGACCCAATCCTCCAAAGGCAGACGTCCTGTCTGGTGGACCCCAGCCATAAACAAACTATACAATAGAAGGAGGAAGCTACTAAATGATAAAGCAAAATCCCCAAAAGGGAAGGCATCACTGATCAGTATTAGCAAAAAACTACGGGCACACATAAAATTGTCTAAGGCCAGCTTCGAGAGAAAAATTGCACAGGACACTAAGGATAATCACAAGGCTTTCTTTAGTTATGTTAGGAACCTGGGTGGTAATTCCCAGATATGCTCAGAATTAGTCGAAAATGACAAAAATACACGAACCCACAGACATTGCCAACATCCTAGCTGACAGGTTCAGCAAACTCCCCTCCCCACCAAAAGGGCAAATATCTATCCCAGCAGAGTGCTGCCCCCCTGACATCTCAGATGCTCAGGTAAGAGCCGCCCTCTCCAAAGCAAAAACACAGCATCAATGGGACCAGATGGTGTCCCGGCTGCGTCCTACATGAACTCAAAGAAGAGCTAAACCCAAACATAAAACTACTGTTCAATCTCAGCCTTACTACAGGATATGTGCCCAAAGAGTGGCGTACAGCAACAGTGGTCCCTCTCCATAAAGGTGGTGCCTCAACGGATCCTGGAAACTATCGCCCCATAAGCCTGACTAGCTTGGTCTGCAAAGCTATGGAAAGGATCATCATGGACCTCATAAATAAAGATATTGGGGACCTACAAACACTGGATCCTACCCAGTTCGGCTTTGTTAAGGGCAGATCCTGCCTCTTAAACCTGGTTGATTTCTTTGAAACAGTCACCAAGGCCATTGACGAGGGAAGGTGGTCCACACAGCCTACCTGGACCTCGCAAAAGCCTTCGATACAATACCCCACTCGGGCATTATAGATAAGCTCACCAGCTTAAATATAAACCCCTATGTCACTAGATGGATTGCAAACTGGCTCAAGGACAGAACCCACATGGTTAGAATTGCTGGAGCCATGTCAGACTCCAAACCAGTTACAAGTGGTGTCCCACAAGGCTCAGTCCTGGGACCTCTCTTGTTCGGTATATATTTCTCGGAGGTACAGGCCAACACGGAAGGACTGTGGCTGACCAAGTTCGCAGATGACTGCAAACTGGGTGCCATAATCGACTCTCCAGCCGACACAAGCATCCTCCAAAAGGGCCTCATAGAAACAGACAACTGGTGCTAGAGCCATGGCCTCAAGCTAAATGCCAAAAAGTGTATAGTCATCCCCTTTGGCAAAAACAAAGTGCCCACAAATTACCACATAGGTGGAAATCCATTAAGTACAGAAGAAGTAATTAGGGACCTGGGGACCCAAGTTGATAGCAATCTCTCATTTGACAACCACGTGGCCATAGTGGTTAGAAAAACATTTTATATAGCCCACCTAATAATGAAGGGATTCACATCTAGATCAGGGAGGACATCGTGCCTCTTTACTCATCCCTCATCAGGCCCATAATTGAGTACAATGCCCCTTTTGGGATGTACCTTACCAGACACCTGCAGCAACTGGAAAGACCCCAAAAGTACCTCACCAAGAGGATCAAAGGGCTCAAACAGATGCCATATGCTGCCCGGTTAAAGAAACTCCAGCTCTACTCAGTGGCATACCGCCTGTTCAGAGGAGATCTGTGCCTGACGATAAAGCCATGTCCAACCTGGAATTAATGGACATGCTGCACCTCAGAAAATCCAAATCCCATCGAGCTACGCTCGAGAGACTTGAACCTCAGCACTGAAATAAATAGGACATGCTGGAGGGACAGATTCATAACCCAGAGGCTCCCTTCACTCTGGAATAAAATCCCAGTCCAGGTTAGGCAGAGTCCCTCATTGACTCTCTTCAAGAGGAATCTTGATGAGTGGATGGGAGATCGTAGGTTTACCCCGGGTATCACTTCTGTGTCACTGTTAGATAGAGGCATAGTATACTAACCTCGAAAAAGGGCATAGCAAAATAAATTTAAAATGGGTGGCGAAAGCCAAACACATTCTGGCTAGGCTTATAAATGCCCTAGGGCAGATAGCCTAGTATGAACCTATGAACCTATGAACCTATAGGAAACCACTACAAAGGTTCAGTTGGAGATATACAGCAAGGGAAAGAACAGGAAACTATGGCAACCATGACACAGTCAATATCATGGAGTGATAGGCCAGTGAGTTCCCACAGGAAAGAGCAATGGATGACAAAGGGTGAAATTGAAGAGAACGTGGCACAGGAAGAAGCTCTGGAACATTCTATAGAATGCCTGCAGGAAATGGCAAACAAAGAATGTGCCCTCAATTTAGAAGAAAATGATCTAAGAGAAGAGTTACTTGATTTAATAGAGATGAATAAACATATTAAGATCAATGAAAGAAATAGACAGCAGACGGTCAATAAAACCCAAAAAGTTAGACATTTGATAAAACAAATGAACACAGTAATTACAACTGTCGCTAGAGATTCATGCGATATAACAGAAGTAAATAAGATAGATTACTGAGCAACCAAATTAATAACAGATAAAGTCCTACCAAAAGAACACAAGGTAGTGAGGGAAAGGATGGGGAGAAATCGAATGCCATCATGGAAGTATCAAATAGAGAAAACTATAAAGCAATTAAGACAAGAAGTGTCACTATTAGAAGAGTATAGCAGAGGGCACACATTCACAAAAATACTCAGAAAGATAGATGTGATAAAAGTAATGCACAGTATTAGAAAGGATCAGGATCTATCATGCACTATTGCAAATAATAAACTAAAAATATCAGCACAGGCAGAAAAACTTAGAAGATACACAGATAAATATAAAGGAAAAGTACAAAATAAGCAATTTATTGATGACTTAAAAACATTTTATAGAGAATTGGGAAACAAGGCAAAAGGAATCGAAAGACCACCAAACAAAAAGAAGAAATAGATACATTTTGGAGAAGCATTTACGAAGATCCTGTGGTGGTGCTGCGGTAGCGTTGTCACCTCACAGTTAGATGTTGCCCATTCGATTCTCAGTTAGAGCATCTTCTGTGTGGCAACATGCGTGAACGGGCGTTCCTTTGTTGAAGGTTGTGCGTTAGGCCAGGCAAGCCAGCACGTAAAACTCTACTGCCAATCATTAGCGGACCGGAGTTCAGCTGTGGCGACCCCTAACCGGGAAAAGCCAAAAGACACAATTTATGAAGATCCTGTGGAACATAACAAAGATGCTAAATGGATAGAAAAAATAAAAGAAAGAATAAGAAGTTTAAATGTACAGGATCTGAAATAGGATGAAATAATGGCCAGAGAGATTGAAACAAAGTTAAGAAAAGCCTCTAATTGGAAAACCACAGGCCAGGATGCAGCACCTAACTTCTGGCTAAATGTATTAACATCTTTGCATGAAGATTTAGCCATGAGTAAGAACTATTTATATACACACCCCGAACAGACATCAGCCTGTCTAACAACATGAAAAACAATACTCCTACTTAAGAGTGAACCTGCAAGCTACCCTAAAAATTATAGGCCAGTAACTTGCCTTCCAATGACTTATAAACTATACAGTGGAATTGATGCTGACAGAGTTTATTGTCAGTTAGAAGAAAACTCAATTATGGCAATAGAACAAAAGGATAATAAAAGAAAGCCATATGGAACACAGGATCATTTGTTGTTAAATACAATTATAGAGGAGAACTGTAAAAAGGGAAGAATCTAAGTATGGCATGGATAGACTACAAAAAAGCATATGACAGTATCCCACATTCATGGATAAAAGAGTGCTTAAGATACACCCTACACTAATAAACTATGTCACAGTGAACACTTTGCAGTTAAGCCATGATAAAGGACAAATTATTATTCCAGGGATAAATATCTAAAGAGGGATATTCCAGGGTGACCCTCTGTCACCATTGCTCTTTTGCCTTGCCCTTAACCCATTAAGTTCCCTGCTTAACAGCTTAGGTCATGGCTATAATTTGGCTCCCAGAAAGCAACAAATTGTAAAGACTTCTCATCTTCTCTTTGTCAATAATTTAAAACTGTATAGCTCATCAGATGAGGAACTGAAAGCACAACTGCATGTAGTCAAAACTCTTTCAGATGATATAAGAATATTATTTGGTTTTGATAAATGTATAAAAGCAACCTTTAAAGTAGGAAAGTTGCAGCACCAAGAAAACATCAGTTAATTGGAACAAGAATGTAATATAAAAACCTGAGCAAGAGGGAGTGTATAAATATTTGGGAATTGATGAAGAATCAACAATAAAACATGAACAAATATAAATAAAACCTAGTGAGGAATATTTTCGAAGACTAAAATTAATCTTGAAAACAGCATTGGCATCTAGGAACTGTCTTAGCTTACAGTTTGGGAGTGATTGACTGGCCCAAAAGGTGTTGGATAGATTAGACAGGAAAACAAGAAGAATGCTTCATGCTCATTAAACGATTTATAAAAATCAGTGCATACCAAGATTATATAGTACCCGTAACAAAAGAGGTATGGGCCTCCTTGAAATTGATTACATGTATAGACCTGATCTGCAATTGTGGGACTGCATACATATCTGCTGACCTCACAAGACCCAAACATAGTGAAAGTTTTGAAACCTGAGGAGAATAAATCTAAAATGACCTCTCTACTTAGTCTAGCAGAAGCATATTGGTGTCAAGTAGGAATGGAAATCAAACCAGAAGTAGATAAAAATCAGGCAGCAACTGAATGTGCCAAAAAAACAAAAGAAAGAATATAAGGTGAAAGATCAGATGAGAAGGCAAATAATGTGGAAAATGCATAAATATAGTTGCAAGTATAGAAAACTCCTGGAACAACCTCATGTTGATCAGGATTGAACACAGAAATGGTTAAGGAGGGGTGAATTCAAATCAAAAGATGAAAAGTTAATATTGGGGGCCCAAGATAGTGGACTACGTACATGCTGGTTTACAAGGTCCATTGAATGTGTGGGAGAAGCAGACAAATGTAGGTTTTATAAAACAGAATTGGAAACAGTTGCACATCTTGTTGCTGGTTGTGACACACCAATGGCAGAAAGACTGTATACTGAAAGGCATAATAATGTGGCAAGACTGTTGCACTGGGGATTGTGCAAACATTATGGTATTGAAGTAGCTGAAAAACATTGGAAACATGAGCCACAACGCATCATAGAAAATGATGAAGTCTACATTACATGGGTTCACCCATTACTAACAGTTCAAAAGATAGATGCACGAAAACCAGATATAGTGGTCCATGAAAAGAAGACAAAAGTAGCATTGATCATTGGAATCGTTATACCCAGTGACTACAGTGTCTTGCGTACAGAGAGACACAGTCATAAAATATCAGGATTTTCAGGCAGAAACAGTCCAATGTGGAAGAAAGATATGCAGACAGTTCCAGTAGTAGTAGGAACAATGGGTCTTATAATAAAGAATCTACAATTGTATAGTTGTAGAGAATGTCAAGAATAGGATTTTACAATACTCTGCACTGTATACAGTCTTGCACTATATTTGGACCATATACATTACTATATGTTAAACCCTGGTAATCATTGTGGCATTCTGTGCAATTCCACTAACCAGTTTACTCTACTATAAACAAGTTTGCTATCAGTGTTGCTTTACATGGTTTCCTGGATGGCAGCATTGTTACCAGCCACAAAACCGCGCTTGTTTACATTTAAATGTGGTGCATGGCATGACTATGTAATCACTGCCATTGCTCACCACGTAAGCACATAAACTCCATGTAGGCTTCGCGCAAAGCCTTCACGGAGTTTATTGAATCTTGCTTTATATGCTTATTTTTACATTTTGAAGTTAGATTGTAGTGCCAAAGCAGCGAAACAGAAGGAGAAGGCAGAGCTAAGGCAATCTGTATGTTTTTTGCTGACTACAAGCTGAAATGAAAACTAAAAGGTTCAAAGAAAGAGCAGGACCAAATGAAAAGAGTCAGAAGCACATATAGTTAACAAAACCTTTACATCAAATGCGTTTAGGGCCTGTGTATAAGTTGCTAGACACAAAAAGTTAAAGAAGATACTAAGCCAGTGACATGCAAAATTGGAGAATCACAAAAAATGAAAATAGGAAGTGAGTTGGCCTGATATGAAAAAGAGCAAACCAGAATCAAATCAAACCAGTATTCAAGCCAGAATCAAATCAAACCAGTATTCAAGCCAGAATCAAATCAAACCAGTATTCAAGCCAGAATCAAATCAAACCAGTATTCAAACCAGAATCAAATCAAACCAGTATTCAAGCCAGAATCAAATCAAACCAGTATTCAAACCAGAATCAAATCAAACCAGTATTCAAGCCAGAATCAAATCAAAGCAGTATTCAAGCCAGAATCAAATCAAACCAGTATTCAAGCCAGAATCAAATCAAACCAGTATTCAAACCAGAATCAAATCAAACCAGTATTCAAGCCAGAATCAAATCAAACCAGTATTCAAACCAGAATCAAATCAAACCAGTATTCAAGCCAGAATCAAATCAAACCAGTATTCAAGCCAGAATCAAATCAAACCAGTATTCAAACCAGAATCAAATCAAACCAGTATTCAAGCCAGAATCAAATCAAACCAGTATTCAAGCCAGAATCATATCAAACCAGTATTCAAACCAGAATCAAATCAAACCAGTATTAAAGCCAGAATCAAATCAAACCAGTATTCAAACCAGAATCAAATCAAACCAGTATTCCAGCAAGAATCAAATCAAACCAGTATTCAAGCCAGAATCAAATCAAAGCAGTATTCTTCAGGAATTGTGTGTGTGGGGGAGTGGGGGGGGGGTGAGGATATCAGAGAGATCATGCAATACAAGCCAGAATCAAATCAAAGCAGTATTCAAGCCAGAATCAAATCAAAGCAGTATTCAAGCCAGAATCAAATCAAACCAGTATTCAAGCCAGAATCAAATCAAACCAGTATCAAATCAAACCAGTATTCAAGCCAGAATCAAATCAAACCAGTATTCAAACCAGAATCAAATCAAACCAGTATTCAAGCCAGAATCAAATCAAACCAGTATTCAAGCCGGAATCAAATCAAACCAGTATTCAAACCAGAATCAAATTAAACCAGTATTCAAGCCAGAATCAAATCAAACCAGTATTCAAGCCAGAATCAAATCAAACCAGTATTCAAACCAGAATCAAATCAAACCAGTATTCAAGCCAGAATCAAATCAAAGCAGTATTCTTCAGGAATTGTGTGTGTGTGGGGGTGGGGGTGGGGGGTGAGGATATCAGAGAGATCATGCAATACAAGCCAGAATCAAATCAAAGCAGTATTCAAGCCAGAATCGATTCAAACCAGTATTCAAGCCAGAATCAAATCAAAGCAGTATTCAAGCCAGAATCAAATCAAACCAGTATTCAAACCAGAATCAAATCAAACCAGTATTCAAGCCAGAAGCAAATCAAACCAGTATTCAAACCAGAATCAAATCAAACCAGTATTCAAACCAGAATCAAATCAAACCAGTATTCGTCAGGAATTGTGTGTGTGTGGGGGTGGGGGGGTGAGGATATCAGAGAGAGATCATGCAATAAAAGGAGGATACTGTAAGAAAAAGTAATTAATTAGAAAAACTGGGAAGCATATCTCTCTGCTGTCCCTGATTTTGCCAAATGTCCCTAATTTTTACCTGCGTTTTACCATGGCTAACGTAAAACTGTTTTGATTTTCTAGTAAATCGCTGAAGACTACAATCAGTCATTAATGCAGACATTAGGGTTTCATATTTATTTCTCAGAAAATGCATCACGCTCACACAAAACCCATTATTCTACTAACGTTTTAAGTGAATTATAGTAATATTTAAAAGTAGGCTTTGATTTGGGTCCTTTGTCTACCCTCTCCCATCGTTTTGGGATTTGACCCTAATTCCTGGACAAAGAAGTTGAGTGTTAAATTGGTAAGACATACGTAAGGCAGAAAGAGAAAGAAGAAAAGGAAAGAAAGACAAAAATGCAAGAGATTTGGTAGATACCAGTTACAGATGTATATAAACTTGGAAGTACAGCTGAATTTAGAAATAAAAATGAGATAAAGTGGAGAAAGCTAGGGTAGAAAAGCAAATTTACTTTCTAGAAAACAGTAGAGAAGGATAATAACAATGTTTTTGCTGTAGGTCATTTGCTTGCTCAAGATTTTTGTGAACTGATGAAGAAACACATTGTGAAAAAATGTCCTTAAATATATATATACATATACACATCACAAAAATGTTAGAAAGAGAGAAAAATCTTGTGTAAGGAAGGCGACTAACGGATGAACTGAAGGAAAGATGCATATCCAGTGCTGTGGTATGTATCAAGAACAAGGTATAAAAAAACAATAAATAGAGTTAAATGAAAAGAAAAAGAAATGTAGTACTTTGTCACTGAATTAAATGAACGAAGCTTACAAGTTTCTCGAGGCTATGGTTTGATACACAGAGTTGTTGTTACAACACAGAGTGGTGACCTAAAATGACAAAGGAAAATGAACTAGGAGAAACTAGTTGAAACTGAATTTAGTTACAAACAGATATTGAAAGGGCTTATTTGAAATGAGTACTTGAAAACTGCAGTGAAATAGGGCGAAATTCATCCTGCAGTAGTCTTTTACTCAACATAACGAGGGATGGTACGAAGAGGTCAGACCCTCAAAACCTGGGAACAATTTTCACAACAAGGATCATTCTGAGTGCAACAGGGGCTTGTTTGACTCATGTCAAGGAGTGTCCATTGACTCCTCCCATATCAGTAGAGCTCAGGAAACATGCCCAGGTATTACATGTATATTGACTATTCGATGCCTGGATGGACCTTTGCAAGTGTGAAGAAATACCACAAGGAACATTGTGTGATTCCAAGCTAAGTTATATCTTTTGTATCCCCATTACTGCCTTTCTTGGGTGCTGGATATTGTCACCTAACTTCTAGCACTTGTCTATTCCATTATCATCTGCATGGGTGTTAACCAGCATGGACCAGCCACCCAAAGTGAGGGTCAAAGGAGAGTTCTCAAGGAAGGAGACTTAAAGGCCTTTATCTTTGAGACAGATAAAGACAGTGAGATCTCCTTGCTTAATTTTCCCTTAGACGGCATTCCTGTGGAAAACCAGCCATGATTATGAAGTCCTTTATGTGGGTGCCTTTAGTCTCATTATCTTCACCTAGAAAAGTTTTCTGAGTTGTGTGGAAGAATTAGGAGGAGCATTGTGTCACCCCACTCTTGCAGCTTATGCTTAAGAATGTCATGTTTGTAACCTGGAACCATATTGATTCTGTTGCTGCTCTCAGTAAATCAGATACATGTCATATGCTTGCAGCAGACTCTCAATGAGATGTTGAGTATGCATCCCAAGACAGACTTCTATATGATGTATGTGGTCTGATACGGCTTCCACAGACCACCTTATGAGGACACCAGTGTGGAGTATGCATCGCAAGACAGACTTCTATATGATGCATGTCATCTGATACGGCTTCCAGAGACAACCTTATGAGGACACCAGTGTGGAGTATGCATCCCAAGACAGACTTCTATATGATGCATGTGGTCTGATACGGCTTCCAGAGACAACCTTATGAGGACACCAGTGTGGAGTATGCATCCCAAGACAGACTTCTATATGATGCATGTGGTCTGATACGGCTTCCAGAGACAACCTTATGAGGACACCAGTGTGGAGTATGCATCCCAAGACAGACTTCTATATGATGCATGTGGTCTGATACGGCTTCCAGAGACAACCTTATGAGGACACCAGTGTGGAGTATGCATCCCAAGACAGACTTCTATATGATGCATGTGGTCTGATATGGATTCCTCAGACCACCTTATGAGGACTCCAGTGTGGAGTATGCATCCCAAGATGGACTTCTATATGATGTATGTGGTCTGATACGGCTTGCACAGACCACCTTAGGAGGACTCCAGTGCTTTAACCGGTATTGGCAAAAGGATGTTCCCTGCCACTGGGACATTGATCCCTCAGATGTTTGTCTCACTTCACCAGGTTCCAATCCTGCCAAGTGAGTTTGGCACTAACAGGTTTAATACCCTTTCCTGGTTTTGGAGTCAAGGAAGAGTTAGTTAAGAGTCTTACTGTATCTTCTACAGTGAACTTCCATGTGTCCTTCTGTAGGTTTGGTTTTGCTGGTGCTATGGCCAGGCCGGCAGGCTGGGATATATGCTGGGATACATGCCTGAGTAAGATGTGTCCTCGTCTAAGGATGACCTTGGGCAGGTTATTATAGATACCCATTTCAGGGATGAACACTCTTTGGACATTCCTCATGAGATCTGATGAAAGGCCTTCAAAACAGGAAATAGATGTGCACTTTGGTGAAGCATCTGTTATGTACTTGTGTCTATCTGCTTCTTGTAAGTCAGACCAATTTTCCCAGAAGGAGAGGCATCTCTTTTATAAGATGAGGACGATCTCAAATGTCAGGCGGCCCTACCCTTGGCTGTCTTGGTCAAGCTGCCAGTAGAGTAACTCCACTGGCTTGACTATCACACAGAACTAACTACAGTTCAGGACTATCCAGGAGAGGGACCCTGACACTTGGATTGATAACTTCTTATCTTTTATTCATTATGTGACAACAGCAGCCAGGAAATCCTTCTGCTAAGCAAAAATAATCACCAACGGAATATCATCCAGATCTAAGGAGGTCATCATTTCCTTATATTCAGCATTGATTAGGCTAGTTATGAATACAATACTCATTTTGTAAGGAGGCATATCAAAACAATGAGAAAGGCCTCAGAGATTCCTAACCATGAAGATCACAAGCATGAAGACCCATCATAGAGTACAACGCCCTGTTTGGTATGTACCTGACAAGACATCTGCAACAACTGGAAAGGCCGCAGAAACACCTCACTAAAAGAATCACAGGCCTAAAGCAGATGCCCTATGCTGACTGACCAAAGAAACCCCCAGCTATACTCTGTCGCATATCATCTACTCAGAAGTGATCTCTGCTTAACATACAAGACCATGTCAAACCCAGAGCTGTTGGACATGCTACACTTAAAGAAATTCCAATCCATCAGAGCCACACACTCCAGGGACACCTTGTCATCACAATGAACAAAACATGCTGGAGGGATAGGTTCCTGACCCAGAGACTCCCCATACTCTGGAATAGACTGCCCATACATGTCAAGCAGAGTGCCTCCTTGGACCTCTTCAAAAGGAACCTTGATGAGTGGTTGGGAGATAGGAAATGTATCCCAGGGATCATATCAGTCGCCCTGCTAGACAGGGGTCCAGGGGAGTAAATATTGTGGGAAGAAATAACCAGGGAATTGTTATGGCTAGGTTTGTATAGGCTTTAAGGCAGATAGCCTAGTACCAGCCTATGAACCTATGAGCTACCAAGAGGGTCTGGAATTACTATACTTTTATTCTGTATCTTATAGAATCTAGGGAGGAGACCTATGCCTAGCCTATTGCACCATTGGAGACCCAGCTGTCTGTAATCTCTTGCATCTCTGAAAGCCTAATACACCCACTAACACCAAAAACAGGGACCTAAATCTTCACCAACAGATAAACAAAATAAGCAAATCAAGGTGGAGGCACAGGTTTATCACACAGGACCTTCCCCCACCTCTGAAACAGACTTCCAACGCAGTGTAAAGAGTGCAGTTCACTAGCATCCTTCAAATGGAACCTGGATAATTGGATGGGTCCCTACAAATTAACACCAGAAATGACTAGGCTAGCCCTCGTTATAAGAGAGAGTATGGACTAGGGGTATAAACTGTCCTATGACTAAGCTGCCTTGAAATATCTATGACTCTTATATTCACCTGCAGAAATGGTGATCACCGCAGACCTGTGGGTACAAGCCCCGACTCCTCGTCTCATTCAGGATATTGAAACCGCCCCTGCTGTGGAGCAAACCTGGGGTTTTACTTGCACCATTCTATATTTGATGGGGAGGGGAGACTTGTATCTTGAACTCAGCATCAGTGCCTTCACTCCCATCTTATGTTTCCAGGAGATAAGATGGAAGGGCAGTGCAGCAAAGCCACTTAGCTTGGGATCCAGAGTCTACGACGCAGGAGGAGAACAGGCTAGAAATGTTGTGGGAATAGTGGTGAGGGAGAAGCTTCAGAAGACAGTGAGAGTTGTCATCAGAATTAGTGAATGACTCAAGGCAATCAGATTCCACTGTCATGATAGAGCAGTATTCATTATCTCAGCCTGTGCCCCACAGCAGGGTTGTGATAGTGAGGGAAAGAACGCATTCAGACAGCATTGCAGAACCTGCTAGATAAAGCAGAACAACAGAAATTGGTGTTGTGGGTGACTGAATGCACATATTGGGACAGACAGAACAGGATATGAGGACTGACTGCATCCACATGGGTGGGGCAACAGGAATAAAGGAGAGGCAGTTCTAGGCCTTGGTCTGTCAAATGGGTTGATGGTGGCCAGCACACACTTTACCAAGGCAGACAGTCACAAGATCACACACAAGAGTGACCAACATGCAACTCCAGCAGACTTCCTCCTAGTAAGGAAAAGGTACTGGAGTAAAAAGCAGTGATTTCCAAGTCATCCCCAGTGAAACAGTCAGCTCACAGTATAAACCATTGGTTGCCACACTCATCTGAAGCAGTATTTACAGAAGGCTCTAAGGTTAACAGAGACCAGGTTGAAGAGCTGAAAGTTGACTGAAGAAAAAGAATAACCATTCAAAGCACCTCAGGAAGAACTGAAAATAGGTGGAGCTGAGAAAGAATGGCCTCATCTCAAAACATCACGTGGCTAAGCAAGATAATGAAATAAGGTAATAAGGAAAGCTGGTGGTGGAATGCAGAAGTCCAGGAAGTAATCAAAAGAAAGAAGGAGTCCAGTAAAACTGCCCCACACAGCTTACGATGAAAGAAGAGGAGTGGCACACCCTAATAAGAAGTAAGAAGACCACTACAGAAAGTTGCATCAGGGAAAGAAGTAGGCTCAGATGAGATCACTGCAGATATGATCATGATGCTGGGAGGGATAATGGGAGAAACAGCTCCTAAGGGTACTCATAACAGTATGGAGAGAAATGTGTACCTCAGATGACTGGAGAATAAGCATGCTCATGCCAGTGTACAAGTGCAAAGGGTACACCCACAACTGTGGGCAGTATAGAGGTATCAGACTCCTGTCACACTGCAGGAAAGTTCTGCAGACGGTGACTGATAAATAAGTACGCAGAGTAGTAGAAAGTAAAATGGGAGATGAGGGATTTGGATTCATATCAGCATGCAGCACAACTGACATGATGTTTGCAGTGAGACAGGTAGTTGAGAAGAAGATAGAGAAGAGGAAAGAGTCCAACTGGACATTCCTAGATTTGGAGAAAGTGTATATTAAGGACCCAAGAAAGCTGACTTGGACAGTATTGCAGTGGTTCAAAGTCCCAAGAACATTGGTAAAATTAGTGCAGACTATGTTAAAAGACTGAATGACTCAAGTACAAACAGTGTTTGGTCTCACAGACAGCCCAGTGGGAGTGGGTGTACATCAGGGTTTAGCTCTGAGCCCACTGCTGTTGATGCTGATGTTCATACTGGTGATGGACTATATCAGTAAAAGAGATCAGGGGGGACAGATCAACAAAGCTGCTGTATGCAGATGATGTGGCATTACAGGCAAACCTTAAGCAAGAACTTCAGCAAAGGATAGGGGAGTAGAATGCAAAACTGAAGGCACATGGGATGAGACTGGGTACATTTAAGACAGATGTAATAGCAGCAAATGGGGCAAATAAGAAGAATCTGAGAACTGAGATAGAAGGGAAAATAGTGGAATAGGTTAACAGTTTCAAGTATCTAGGAGAGGTGGTTGATGAGAAGTGAAGTCTGAATGAGATCAAAGTTAGAAATAGAGGGATTGCTGCCAACTGGCACAGAGTGTCAGGTGTAGTCTATAACTGAAGAATGCCAAACCAGCTACAAAGTGAGGTGTACAAAACTGTGGTGCAACCAGTACTACTGAACGGTATTGAAACCTTAGCAGTAAAGGCAAAGCAGATGAGGAAGCTAGAGGTGATGGCGATGAAGTGCCTGCGATGGGTGGTAGGATGCACATTACGGAACAGACAAAGAAAGAGGACATCAGAGCAGAAGCAAAGTAGCTACAATTGCAGAGAAGGTCAAAGACAACAGATTACTGGGGTTCAGGCACATGTGAAGAAAAGCAGCAGACAATCCAGTGAAGAATATCTGGGACAGACAAGAAGGCAAAAGGAAACAAACGCATCCAGCAAAGCAGTGGATGGATTGTATGAAAAAAGACCTGCGACTGTCAGTAATGACTGCTGAAGAGGGTAGGAGGGTGGCACTGAATTGAGAATAATGGTGGCATTTGACAGAGCACCTTGACCTTGTAAGTAGAAACTGGTGAAAAGGCAGTTTATATGATGATGATGTCTGAGCCTCAGTGCCTGGAGTAAGTGTCTCCAATGTGTTAAATTTCTACATAACTGTTGGTTATGTGGCATATAGTGATAAAGGCCTGGCTATGACCCCACACCTTATATTTCCAAAGGCCATCTCCAACAGAGCAATACGTCAGTACACTGACATTAGTACCCCATCACACAAAAGTTGAGAAGGAAAAAAAAAAAGAAAAATAACTCCGACATTCACCTGTGGAGCCCCAGCAGTTTGTATGAGTACGTAACAATACTGCTATTAAATAACGCTAGTAATTCACTTCTACACTGCACCCCCATGGCCTGAGCCCAGGGCATCCACTCCCTAGTCACCCCACTAGCCACAACATGGCTATGGTTCTGATCTCTAGCACCCCAAACCTGAACTTGTGCACTGCTACATCATGTACTTTTTTTAGAGTGCATTAGTCATTATTTTTTACTTATGCTCTCCTATGCATTCCTTAAACTTTCTGTTGGGTTTTCCTACATAAAAAAGCACTACACACTATGCAGAGAACCAGATAAACAATATTTAGTTGCAATAAGAAAATACTTTTGAATAATAATGCTTATTTTTATAGGGTGGATGAATACCTCCTTTCTATACGTCACATGATAAAATTGTCATTTATGGCATTGTATGGTGCCAACTTCCTAGCTCATTCTCTTGTATAGTTTTAATACATTTTTAATAACAAAATTTCTCCTTCAAATTATTAGTAAAAAAGAATAAAGGATGGTTTATTTGCTATTGCACCATTCATAGATGGATATTTATTTACAACCCCAAAGGCCTTTTAAAGCCTAGCCATGCATCCCAAATCTCTGACAAGTTCTGATACTCTTGAGTGTAAGCAAAGTCTTGGGCGGTAAAAGATTTGCAAGCAGGGACCTGGGAGATGAACCATTTACAGGCTGCCTGTGTCCATTAGACACATAGGTGCCAAACCAGGGATGATCAATCCTTCGAAAATGCGTAAAATTTGCCATTTTCTAGTTATGCCTTACATATTTCTGGTGCATTTGTTAGAAGTAATAACCATTCTGTTCTGTCCATTGATTGCATTCATACAGTAAGAATAAAGTGTGTGTTGGAGAAACAAGCTCTAGCAATATTTGAACGTTCAGAAAACCTGATCTTTCAACTGATGTAACAATGCTTGTCCAGATCCTCTAACTATGAAATCACTTATAGCCGTTTCCAATTGCTACATTCATTATAATTCATTAGTATCTAGCTTAGGTTAGCTTTGCTGCCTCACAGCAAGAGGTTCTCTGGTTTGATCCTCGGCTGGGGTGCCTTCTGTGTGGAGTCTGCATGTCTTCCCTGTGGTTGAGTGGGTTTCCTCCTACATCCCAAAGACATGCTGTTGGTGGATTGGACACTCTAAATTGGCCCTAGGCATGAGTGGGTGCATGTGTGTGCATGTGCCTTCTGTGGAAGGTTGGGTGCCGGGCTGGCAAATTGGCCCCCGTAAAACTCCACTGCCAATCATGGGCAGACAGGTGATCCACTGTAGCGACCCCTAACTGGGAAAAAGCCGAAAGAAGAAGAAGAAGAAGTATCTAGCTTAGGCATTTTTCATCATTTGACCTTTGGTAACATTCTGAAACATACCTCTCAACCTCTTACCATAAGAAATCTAGACAAAGCCCAACAAAATGGAGGGACAGAGGCCCAAAAATAGGGACATATTTTAAATATTGCTCTTATAAACTTAGAAAGTTGCTAAAGTAACAGGGTTTGTTTTAACATACAGTTTCTGAAGGATCTGAAGTCTGAAACTCAAATGTATGTCATTCATTATAGGTTCATAGGTTCATACTAGGCTATCTGCCCTAGGGCATTTATAAGCCTAGCCAGTGTATGTTTGGCTTTCGCCACCCATTTTAAATTAATTTTGCTATGCCCTTTTTTGAGGTTAGTATACTGTGCCTCTGTCTAACAGTGACACAGAAGTGATACCCGGGGTAAATCTACGAGCTCCCATCCACTCATCAAGATTCCTCTTGAAGAGAGTCAATGAGGGACTCTGCCTAACCTGGACTGGGATTTTATTCCAGAGTGAAGGGAGCCTCTGGGTTATGAATCTGTCCCTCCAGCATGTCCTATTTATTTCAGTGCTGAGGTTCAAGTCTCTTGAGCATGTAGCTCGATGGGATTTGGATTTTTTGAGGTGCAGCATGTCCCTTAATTCCGGGTTGGACATGGCTTTATACGTCAGGCACAGGTCGCCTCTGAGCAGGTGGTATGCCACTGAGTAGATCTGGAGTTTCTTTAACCGGGCAGCATATGGCATCTGTTTGAGCCCTTTGATCCTCTTGGTGAGGTACTTTTGGGGTCTTTCCAGTTGCTGCAGGTGTTTGGTAAGGTACATCCCAAAAGGGGCATTGTACTCGATTATGGGCCTGATGAGGGATGAGTAAAGAGGCACGATGACCTCCCCTAATTTAGATGTGAATCCCTTCATGATTAGGTGGGCTATATAAAATGTTTTTCTAACCACTTTGGCCACGTGGTTGTCAAATGAGAGATTGCTATCAACTTGGGTCCCCAGGTCCCTAATTATTTCTTCTGTACTTAATGGATTACCACCTACGTGGTAATTTGTGGGCACTTTGTTTTTGCCAAAGGGGATGACTATACACTTTTTGGCATTTAGCTTGAGGCCATGGCTCTGGCACCAGTTGTCTGTTTCTATGAGGCCCTTTTGGAGGATGCTTGTGTCAGCTGGAGAGTCGATTATGGCGCCCAGTTTGCAGTCATCTGCGAACTTGGTCAGCCACAGTCCTTCTGTGTTGGCCTGTACCTCCGAGAAATATATACCGAACAAGAGAGGTCCCAGGACTGAGCCTTGTGCGACGCCACTTGTAACTGGTTTGGAGTCTGACATGGCTCCAGCAATTTTAACCATGTGGGTTCTGTCCTTGAGCCAGTTTGCAACCCATCTAGTGACATAGGGTTTTATATTTAAGCTGGTGAGCTTATCTATAATGCCCGAGTGGGTATTGTATCGAAGGCTTTTGCGAGGTCCAGGTAGGCTGTGTGGACCACCTTCCCTTCGTCAATGGCCTTGGTGACTGTTTCAAAGAAGTTGACCAGGTTTAAGAGGCAGGATCTGCCCTTAACAAAGCTGAACTGGTAGGATCCAGTGTCTGTAGGTCCCAAATATCTTTATTTATGAGGTCCATGATGATCCTTTCCATAGCTTTGCAGACCAAGCTAGTCAGGCTTATGGGGCGATAGTTTCCAGGGTCTGTTGAGGCACCACCTTTGTGGAGAGGGACCACTGTTGCTGTACGCCACTCTTTGGGTACATATCCTGTAGTAAGGCTGAGATTGAACAGTAGTTTTATGTTTGTATTTAGCTCTTCTTGGAGTTCATGTAGGACGCAGCCCGGGACACCGTCTGGTCCCATTTATGCTGTGTTTTTTGCTTTGGAGAGGGCAGCTCTTACCTGAGGATCTGAGATGTCAGGGGGGCAGCACTCTGCTGGGATAGATATTTGCCCTTTTGGTGGGGAGGGGGAGGGGAGTTTGCGCTGAACCTGTCAGCTAGGATGTTGGCAATGTCTGTGGGTTCGGTGTATTTTTTGTCATTTTGGACTAATTCTGAGCATATCTTGGAATTCCCACCCAGGTTCCTAACATAACTAAAGAAAGCCTTGTGATTATCCTTAGTGTCTTGTGCAATTTTTCTCTCGAAGCTGGCCTTAGACGATTTTATGAGTGTCGTTAGTTTTTTGCTAATACTGATCAGAGATGCCTTCCCTTTTTGGGATTTTGCTGTATCATGTAGTAGCTTCCTCCTTCTATTGTATAGTTTGTTTATGGCTGGGGTCCACCAGACAGGACGTCTGCCTTTGGAGGATTGGGTCTTGGTTTTATTTTGGATTGCATGATCCATGCATTCCTGAAGGTGTTCATAGAATGCATTTATAAAGGATTCTGCGGTCTGGGCCGTATTTTCCACAGGCCCGGGGGCTTTGAAGGATTCCACCTCGGTTTTGAGGAGTGTGAAATTTGCTTTAGAGAAGTTTTTCACTGTGGTTTTCTAGGCAGGGGGTGGGGTTGGGATGTGAATATCCAGTGAGATCAGTTTATGGTCTGATCTTACCAGTGAGGGATACACTTCTGGTCTGGAGCATAGAGTCCCCATGTTGGTGATGATCAGGTCCAGTATGTTTTCCCTCTTGTGGGAGTGGTAACAAGTTGTTCCATAGCATTTGAGTTTATGAATTCTAGGAACCTTTGGGCTAGGGTGTTGGAGCTAGAGTAGTGCTCCCAGTCTATGTTTGGGTAGTTGAAGTCGCCCAATATAATGGTGTTTGGAGAGACCTTCATATTTTCCAGTGTTCTCAGGAAGGCCGAGTGGGGTTCCTGGGTTTGGGAGGGTGGTCTGTAGCAGGCTATAAACTGGAAGGCAGTTTTACCCACTGTTAGTTGCACATGGATAGTCTCTGATGCTTCGTGCTTTTCCACCAACCTGGAGGTGTGGGTATCTTTGATGAATATCGATACTCCCCCTCCTTTTGTGGTTCAGGGAGGTACGTCTCAGGTCATTCACACCAGCATGGACAATGACTGAGTCATATTTGTACTTGCCTTGGAGTGACCTGAGTGCTTGTGTTATGTGGCGGATCCTAGCGCCCGACAGGCTGCTCACCGTGATCTTCTCCTTGTTCAGCCTGGTGAGCGGGACGTCAGTGTGCCTGACAATAGAGTCACCTATTACAAGTGTATCAGGTGTGTTGTTTAGCCTTAAGGGCTGTGACTGTTCGGCACACTGGCTTTGTGAGATATGTGTTGCACGTGTTTTGTTTTGGGGTAGCGGTTGCTTGGGTGTCTGCTTTGGAGGTCTCTGCTGCTTAGGCAGATCTTTATTTAGAGCCTCCGAGTATGTTTTTGTGTGATTATGTGTTTGGTTTGCTGTCGTGGTAGGTCTATGTGAGACTGGAATTGTAGTGAGTGTGGTTTCCTTCTCCTCCTGACTGGTTATGCCAGTACTGAGTTGAGAGAGCTTAGCCTCCAGTTTGGCTATATGGTTGCATCTCTCACATGTGTTGGAATTTGTTGGGAGGAGGAGAGGGTTGTCTGTGTACATGAGGCAGTTGTAACATTGCTTCAAGATTCCCAGATTCACCAGCTGGACCGGAGAGGAGATTGACAACTGACCTTTGGACATGCTAGAATAATATTGGGAATTCCTTTATAATTGAAAACAAGGGCCAATGGGGAGTGAGGGTGTAATGCTTTTAATTTTTAGTGCTGACTTATATAATTGCTTTAGTGAGCAAGTGCCCGGTAACTTAAGTGCAATGTGTTACAGGTAACTTAATTAGTTAGTGACTTCAATCCTCACATCATCCCAGCGATTTGCCAAAAAAACACAAATTTTATGAGGAGCAAGTCAAAAATATGAGCCAAAAATTTGGACATTCTGTGAAAATCTGGTACAGTTGAGAGGTATGTCTGAAATATATGCTGAAGGTACATACTAGGTCGGAAAAACATGCATTGCTCTTAGATGATTTCTTATGCTCAGCTTTTACAGTAGTGCCATCTTGTGGACATATGAAAGTATTATCCAAAAAATAATACTAGACTTTGCTGCAGTAATCTTGAACTTGAAAGTCTGTAGGGCAACTCAAATAAGCCATAAAACTATGCAAGTTAGCCATTGTATGCTGTTTTACATATTCTCTAATCAGACACTTGTCTCCTGGTCTCCTGACTGGAATATGAGGTAATCCCCACCTGAGTTAGTGTAGGCCTTCCCTTCCTGCAGAGGAACCCTTCAGAGGGCCAGATAATTTGCTAGTAGAATTGGGATCTTATCTCACCTACTCTGAGATCCAGGGAAGTGAATTCTCTAGCAGATAAGGTTCTACATAAAATATCTGGAATTTCAGGCAGTGTTTCAAGTCTTATAATGTAGGAAATCAGTCAGAGAACCACTCCATGATGTGGTACATAAGAAAATGATAGTATCCTTGTGTTGATAGTCAGTGCAGTTATCAGGTAGTAGGTTACAGACAAAAGCATTAGTTTTACATTAGTTCAAAATCCAGGAGATATGAATGTACTGGTGCTCCTCATTGAGTCGCACCTTACGTTCTCTTGGGAGCTGTGGATTCAGAAATTCTTTTTGGTCAACACCTTAAACATCCATATATTTTCTCAACCTTTTTTGACTGAGACCTTTAGGAAGCCTTCTGCTTGTTGGATCTATAATGCAAAGTAGAAAAACTTCTTCATTTGAAGTCAACATTACTCTGTGCTTCGTCTGTTGATCAATTTGCATATGTTTTTTCTTTGTATTTTTTTCTGTAAGTTGCTACCTGAGCATTAATCTCTTCCAAAATATAGTCATTGTTTGTGTCAAGTGACATGTGAATATACTCAGCAAATATTTTAAGAAAGCATGTCCTGATAGGAGATGTTATAGTGACACAGTTAGTAACACTACTGCTTATAGAAAAAGATACTCCAGTTTGATTTCCAGTTGAGGTGACTTCTGTAAAGAGTCTGCCTGTTCTCCCTGCATCCGTGTGTGTGTGTGTGTGTGTGTGTGTGTGTGTGTGTGTGTGTGTGTGTGTGTGTGTGTGTGTGTGTGTGTGTGTGTGTGTGTGTGTGTGTGTGTGTGCATTTGATGAAGTTGAGTAGTTCCTTAGCTAGTGACAATTTTTTTTTCTGGGCGGTTTGATTTTCCCCCAGCAATGAAGAGAAAAGCAATAAATGAACTGGCATTTTCCAAGTTGCCCCTGGATATGTGTGTATGTAACTAAGAGTATACATTGTGTATTTAAACTAACATCTTACCCAGAATGCTTTTCAATGCCTCACACTCATTGGCTGCTATAACACGCTTCAGCATCACTATGACCATATAAAGCATAAAGCAGGTTATCAGACAACAGATGGATGTTCTGATACCCAGCTTTATGCAGCATATGTATTATGCAGTTACATCAAGCATTTCACCATGATCACATGTTTATCGTATCCCTAACAGTTAACAAGAGAGGACCAGTTTTATCTTCTAACATTAGAAAGCTGTTCAAATGTTTGCAGTTTATAATTTTCTGTTTTCTGTATAGCTGCAGGAAATAATTTCTTTACCCGAAAGATGGCAGTGACAATATCTTTGCCACTAAAAAATAAGACGTGCACTATGCCATCAGAAGTTTACTAGAGAATTTAAATTCCTTTGCTGGAGTACAGGCAGTAAAAATTCCTATTAAATATATGCATGAGTTATCAGTAATTTATTTATGCTCATAGCCAAGTTGGACAAATTAAAGCTGTTTAATCTAGAGTAGTTTAGTTAGTTTGTCATGTGTGTGGACAGTGGTGTATTTTCAGAAGTCTATGGGCAATGTTACACTTACATTGTATTTCCAGAGCTGTAAAACCAAGCTTACGTTCATTGGCAGTGTAACACTACCTTCTAACAGCTAAGGTTTCTGATTAGTATAGGCTTTGGCTTTCAATGTTAAGAAGCTTATGACATGACAAAGGTTAATAAGATTTATATATAACTTTACAAATAGCATGCAATTGATCTACTTGCTGTGAGAAAAGAGCCCACAGCCTTCTGCACTTAAGGCGAGTGTGTTACCTGTTGCACCACTGATATTCAGTAGGAACTCATTGGACAATGTATTCATGTCACTCTGTTAACAACTGTGCACCACAGTAGTAGATACCTCATCAGCGAATTCATTATGTCATCTCCTAAACTGTCTTTGTAGTAGAACAGGCTAATGCTAGATCATTTGTTTATAATTTTTGACTACCAGATATGTATTCATGAATATAGCAAACAGTATAGCATTTCTAATTAATATAAATTAATATAATTAATCTAAAAGTACTACAAAAAGCATATGTTTTGTTATTTATTAAATGACTCACATTATTACATTGCAGCCATCTAATTATTACAGCCAACACTGGCTGGGTTCCTTTTGTTCCATGCTTGTGCGCACATGTTTATCTCTTGTGCTCACCCACCTCTTTCTTAACTCACAGTGCACAGTTTTCATACCTTCAACCATTTTAGTACTGCAACCACTAAAACCACAATTTCAGTTAATCAACACCCTGTAGTTTAATGGATTATGTTTCTGAAAAAAATATTTGAAATGGGAAAATATTGTCAGCACAGGCATTTTATGGGAACATAACCTTTAAAGGCACATAAAAACTCTTGGCTTATTTAATCAGTTTCCCCACCTTCTGCATAAGCTGCAAATCCTACTTAATTAACAACCTGTCTCTTTTCTTCCATCCATCATAAACATTGCTTTACTTATGAACTATGCATTCATAAATTTTGCAGTGTTTCTGAAGTGGCTATCTCTTCAGTAAGACTGTTTAATCATTTATAACCCTATCAGTGAAACAATGCTTCCTTCCATTGCCTTGCCCTTCTATACACAATATACCTGGACAATATAATTGTACTACAGGGACTCCATAAACTGATGGAGGTACTTACAAGTTTCTGTAATATCCCCCACTGTCTTATGTTTTTTCTTCAAAACTATTGTCATCTTTCTTCTTTTTTTTATAATTTTTAATTAATGTATTCAGTTGGACTGACTTCTACGATACTGCTGCTATCTATTTTACATCCAGATGATAATGAGATCTCTAAAACTGTCCAGGCAGTAACATATAGGGGTCTTACACCCATCTGTACACATGAAATAACTTCATATTTTCCAACAATGGTGTCTCTTCCATTACATTCTGTGACTTAAGTTGCCTTCTTTACTGCTTTGTCAAAAGTCCACTTCTACTTTTGTTACTGCTGGTGCCTTTCCTCCGGTCTTGTACTCCTTCTGTAGACTGTTGCTCCCCTGATGTGTTGCATTACTTTCTGCTTGCTTTGAATCTGCATTGCTGTGTTTAGACAATTCTTTCACATTTTGAAAAGTCCCTTTCCATCTTTGTTACACTTTATTGTGTATTGCTGCGTATCTTTAAGGTATATTTTCAGTCCAGACCTACTGCAATTAAATTTGAATATGTAAGAGTGTGTGTGTGTGTGTGTGTGTGTGTGTGTGTGTGTGTGATAACTGGTACAGTGGTCATTTTGTGTGTGTGTGTGTGTGTGTGTGTGTGTGTGTGTGTGTGTGTGTGTGTGTGTGTGTGTGTGTGTGTGTGTGTGTGTGTGTGTGTGTGTGTGTGTGTGTGTGTGTGTGTGTGTGTGTGTGTGTGTGTGTGTGTGTGTGTGTGTGTGTGTGTGTGTGTGTGTGTGTGTGTGTGTGTGTGTGTGTGTGTGTGTGTGTGTGTGTGTGTGTGTGTGTGTGTGTGTGTGTGTGTGTGTGTGTGTGTGTGTGTGTGTGTGTGTGTGTGTGTGTGTGTGTGTGTGTGTGATAACTGGTACAGTGGTCATTGTGTGTGTGTGTGTGTGTGTGTGTGTGTGTGTGTGTGTGTGTGTGTGTGTGTGTGTGTGTGTGTGTGTGTGTGTGTGTGTGTGTGTGTGTGTGTGTGTGTGTGTGTGTGTGTGTGTGTGTGTGTGTGTGTGTGTGTGTGTGTGTGTGTGTGTGTGTGTGTGTGTGTGTGTGTGTGTGTGTGTGTGTGTGTGTGTGTGTGTGTGTGTGTGTGTGTGTGTGTGTGTGTGTGTGTGTGTGTGTGTGTGTGTATAAAGCACATATAGCAGAGATTTTGTTCACTGTGCTGGTAAGCTGTATGAATGAACTATCCAATTCACTTTTCAGAAGCTTAATGCAGCAGGAATGCTAGCATGAATCATATTCATCAACAAACCCTCTTTTTGCTAAGACCTTATTACTTCCAGATGTACAGAAGCCTCTGACTGGATAGAGTTTTTGCTGGTAAATAAGTCCAGATCCAGAGATTCTGCAAGCCAATGACAGTCTGAGCAGTGGATCGACATGTGTGTATCTTTGTTTTAAACTACAGTGTTCATAGGCTTTTTATAGGAAATCTTTTAATGCTTTGCCAGAGGCAGAACATTCTTAAACAACTGGAAACTAACAACAAGCTTATACAACTTCAAGGCCCACCCATCTTGGCCTACTGCTGACAGGGTTGTTCTTGTTTCACAGCCTGTAATTTTAGCTAGTATCGAATGCCATGAGACACTGAGTCATGTCTGATTTAAAATAAACATGCCCTTTAAGGATTCGCTAACAGAACTGCCACCAGCTGGCTGTGTGTGTAGAGTGTAGAGAAATCAGACAAAGGAAATACTCAAGTCCGTCCACAGTTCCTATAGCATTACAACTTTACATGTGCATCTAATCCCACAGTAGGAGCATATTCCAAACAGCTGCAACATTCTGTGTTACTTATTCATCGTAAAAGAAACAGAAAAACTAGCTGAAATATTTGATATGTATATATATATATATATATATATATATATATATATATATATATATATGAAATCACTGACT